>NW_025766239.1:0-55118 GCF_003918875.1 Haliotis rubra
TCACGTCAAGATAGGTCAAGATAGGTGTGTCAGTGAGGACCGATACCGAGGTAGATGTTACCGATCGGGAAGTAGAGATCAAGATAGGTATCTGTGTCCGATGAGGACCGATACGTGAGGTAGTGTGTGAGGACGATCAAGATAGGTCAAGATAGGTATCTGTGTCAGTGAGGACCGATACCGAGGTAGATGTCACGTCAAGATAGGTATCTGTGTCAGTGAGGACCGATACTGAGGTAGATGTCACGTCAAGATAGGTATCTGTGTCAGTGAGGACCGATACCGAGGTAGATGTCACGTCAAGATAGGTATCTGTGTATAGTGAGGACCGATACTGAGGGTAGATGTCACGTCAAACAGGCATTTGAGTGGAGGATAGGTATCTGTGTCCAAGTGAGGGTCGATGAGGCAGATGTTCACGTAGGTATCTGTGTCAGTGAGGACCGATACTGAGCGTAGATACGTCAAGATAGGTATCTGTGTCAGTGAGGGGACCGATACTGAGGTAGATGTCACGTCAAGATAGGTATCTGTGTCAGTGAGGACCGATACTGAGGTAGATGTCACGTCAGTGAGGAGATAGGTATGTCACGTCTGTGTGTCAGTGAGGACCGATACTGAGGTAGATGTCACGTCAAGATAGGTAGGTATCTATGTGAGTGAGGATCGATGATGATTTAGATGAGGGTCACGTCATCGAGCATGAGTATCTGTGTCAGTGAGGACCGATACTGAGGTAGATGTTACGTCAAGATAGGTATCTGTGTCAGTGAGGACCGATACCGATGAGGTAGATGTCACGTCAAGATAGGTATCTATCTCGATGTCAGTGAGGATCGATACTGAGGTAGATGTCACGTCGTGTCAGTGAGGAATGATGAGTATCTGTGTCAGTGAGGACCGATGAGGACCGATACTGAGGTAGATGTCACGTCAAGATAGGTATCTGTGTCAGTGAGGACCGATACCGAGGTAGATGTCACGTCAAGATAGGTATCTGTGTCAGTGAGGACCGATACTGAGTCCAGTGAGGTAGATGTCACGTCAAGATAGGTATCTGTGTCAGTGAGGACCGATACTGAAGCGAGGTAGATGTCACGTCAAGATAGGTATCTGTGTCAGTGAGGACCGATACCGAGGTAGATGTCACGTCAAGATAGGTATCTGTGTCAGTGAGGACCGATACTGAGGTAGATGTCACGTCAAGATAGGTATCTGTGAGTGAGGACCGTATCTGTCACGTCAGCATGTGTGGACCGATACCGAAATGTAGATGTCACGTCAAGATAGGTATCTGTGTCAGTGAGGACCGATACCGAGGTAGATGTCATGCGTCAAGATAGGTATCATGTGTCAGTGAGGACCGATACTGAGGTAGATGTCACGTCAAGATAGGTATCTATGTCAGTGAGGACCGATACCGAGGTAGATGTCACGTCAAGATAGGTATCTGTGTCAGTATCTGAGGACCGATACTGAGGTAGATGTCACGTCAAGATAGGTAGGTATCTGTGTCAGTGAGGACCGATACTGAGGTAGATGTCACGTCAAGATAGTAGTATCTGTCAGTCAGTGAGGACCGATACTGAGGTAGATGTCACGTCAAGATAGTATATGTGTCAGTGAGGACCGATACTGAGGTAGATGTCACGTCAAGATAGGTATCTGTGTCAGTGAGGACCGATACTGAGGTAGATGTCACGTCAAGATAAGTATCTGTGTCAGTGAGGACCGATACTGAGGTAGATGTCACGTCAAGATAGGTATCTGTGTCAGTGAGGACCGATACTGAGGTAGATGTCACGTCAAGATAGGTATCTGTGTCAGTGAGGGACCGATACTGAGGTAGATGTCACGTCAAGATAGGTGTCACGTCATAGAGGACCGATACCGTATCTGTGGTGAGGTAGATGTTCACGTCAAGATAGGTATCCACAGATAGGGACCGATACTGATGTAGATGTGAGGATCTGTGTAAATGATGATGTTAGATGTTACGTCAACATAGGTATCTGTGTCAGTGAGGACCGATACTGAGGTAGATGTTACGTCAAGATAGGTATCTGTGCCAGTGAGGACCGATACTGAGGTAGATGTCACGTCAAGATAGGTATCTGTGTCAAGTGAGGACCGATACTGAGGTAGATGTCACGTCAAGATAGGTATCTGTGTCAGTGAGGACCGATACCGAGGTAGATGTCACGTCAAGATAGGTATCTGTGTCAGTGAGGACCGATACCGAGGTAGATGTCACGTCAAGATAGGTATCTGTGTCTGTGTCAGTGAGGACCGATACTGAGGTAGATGTTACGTCAAGATAGGTATCTATGCCTGTGAGGACCGATACTGAGGTGATGGACGTCAAGATAGGTATCTGTGTCAGTGAGGACCGATACTTGAAGGTAGATGTCACGTCAAGATAGGTATCTGTGTCAGTGAGGACCGATACTGAGGTAGATGTCACGTCAAGATAGGTATCTGTGTCAGTGAGATGACCGATACTGAGGTAGATGTCACGTCAAGATAGGTATCTGTGTCAGTGAGGACCGATACTGAGGTAGATGTCACGTCAAGATAGGTATCTGTGTCAGTGAGGACCGATACTGAGGTAGATGTCACGTCAAGATAGGTATCTGTGTCAGTGAGGACCGATACTGAGGTAGATGTCACGTCAAGATAGGTATCTGTGTCAGTGAGGACCGATACTGAGGTAGATGTGACGTCGATACTGATAGATAGGTATCTATCTGTGTCAGTGAGGATACGATGATGATTTAGATAGGTATCAGTGAGGACCGTACTGAAATTAGATGTTACGTTAAGATGAGTATCTGTGTCAGTGAGGACCGATACTGAGGTAGATGTTACGTCAAGATAGGTATCTGCCAGTGAGGACCGATACTGAAGGTAGATGTCACGATCAAGATCATCTCTGTGATGAGGACCGATACTGAGGTAGATGTTACGACGTGATATCACCGTCAGGTGAAGATACTGAGGTAGATGTCACGTCAAGATAGGTATCTGTGTCAGTGAGGACCGATACTGAGGTAGATCAAGATTACGTCAAGATAGAGTTACGTATCTGTGTCAGTGAGGACCGATACTGAGGTAGATGTTACGTCAAGATAGGTATCTGTGTCAGTGAGGACCGATACTGAGGTAGATGTCACGTCAAGATAGGTATCTAGATGTGTCAGTGAGGACCGATACTGAGGTAGATGTCACGTCAAGATAGGTATCTGTGTCAGTGAGGACCGATACCGAGGTAGATGTCACGTCAAGATAGGTATCTGTGTCAGTGAGGACCGATACTGAGGTAGATGTCACGTCAAGATAGGTATCTGTGCCAGTGAGGGACCGACCGAGGTAGATGTCACGTCAGGTATCTGTGTCAATGAGGACCGATACCGAGGTAGATGTCACGTCAAGATAGGTATCTGTGTCAGTGAGGACCGATACCGAGGTAGATGTCACGTCAATATAGGTATGTTGGTCAGTGATGAGTGATATATACTGAGGTAGATGTTACGTCAAGATAGATAGGTATCTGTGTCAGTGAGGAATGATACTGAGGTAGATATCTGTGTCAGTGAGGACCGATACCGAGGTAGATGTTACGTCAAGATAGGTATGTTGGTCAGTGAGGATATATACTGAAGTAGATATCTACGTCAACATGCGTATGTGTGTCAGTGAGGACCGATACTGAGGTACATGTTACGTCAAGATAGGTATCTGCCAGTGAGGACCGATACCGAAGTAGATATCACGTCAAGATAGGTAGGTATCTATGTTAGTGAGGACTGATACTGATTTCGATGTTACGTCAACATGCGTATGTGTGTCAGTGAGGACCGATACTGAGGTAGATGTTACGTCAAGAAAGGTATCTGCCAGTGAGGACCGATACTGAGGGTAGATGTCACGTCAAGATAGGTATCTGTGTCAATGAGGACCGATACTGAGGTAGATGTCACGTCAAGATAGGTATCTGTGCCAGTGAGGGACCGATACCGAGGTAGATGTCACGTCAAGATAGGTATCTGTGTCAGTGAGGACCGATACCGAGGTAGATGTCACGTCAAGATAGGTATCTGTGTCAGTGAGGACCGATACTGAGGTAGATGTTACGCCAAGATAGGTATTTGTGCCAGTGAGGACCGATACCGAGGTAGATGTCACGTAGTCAAGATAGGTATCTGGGTCAGTGAGGACCGATGGTAAGATGACGTAGATGTATTGGGTCGTCAGGACCGATGTCAAAAGATGTCGTATAGGTATCTGTGTCAGTGAGGACCGATACTGACGTCAAGATAGTAGATGTCACGTCAAGATAGGTATCTGTGTCAGTGAGGACCGATACTGAGGTAGATGTCACGTCAAGATAGGTATCTGTGTCAGTGAGGACCGATACCGAGGTAGATGTCACGTCAAGATAGGTATCTGTGTCAGTGAGGACCGATACCCGAGAGGTAGATGTCACGTCAAGATAGGTATCTGTGTCAGTGAGGACCGATACTGAGGTAGATGTCACGTCAATGACGTCAAGATAGGTATCTGTGTCAGTGAGGACCGATACTGAGGTAGATGTTCACGTCAATATAGGTATCTGTGTCAGTGAGGACCGATACTGAGGTAGATGTCACGTCAAGATAGGTATCTGTGTCAGTGAGGACCGATACCGAGGTAGATGTCACGTCAAGATAGGTATCTGTGTCAATGAGGACCGATACTGAGGTAGATGTCACGTCAAGATAGGTATCTGTGTCAGTGAGGACCGATACTGAGGTAGATGTCACGTCAAGATAGGTATCTGTGTCAGTGAGGACCGATACTGAGGTAGATGTCACGTCAAGATAGATAGGTATCTATGTGAGTGAGGATCGATGATGATTTAGAGGTTACGTCAACATGCGTATGTGTGTCAGTGAGGACCGATACTGAGGTAGATGTTACGTCAAGATAGGTATCTGCCAGTGAGGACCGATACCGAGGTAGATGTCACGTAAAGATAGGTAGGTATCTATGTAAGTGAGGATCGATGCTGATTTAGATGTTACGTCAACATGCGTATGTGTGTCAGTGAGGACCGATACTGAGGTAGATGTTACGTCAAGATAGGTATTTGCCTGTGAGGACAGATACTGAGGTAGATGTCACGTCAAGATAGGTATCTGTGTCAGTGAGAACCGATTCTGAGGTAGATGTCACGTCAAGATAGGTATCTGTGTCAGTGAGGACTGATACCGAGGTAGATGTCACGTCAAGATAGGTATCTGTGTCAGTGAGGACCGATACCGAGGTAGATGTCACGTCAAGATAGGTATCTGTGTCAATGAGGACCGATACCGAGGTAGATGTCACGTCAAGATAGGTATCTGTGTCAGTGAGGACCGATACCGAGGTAGATGTCACGTCAATATAGGTATGTTGGTCAGTGATGATATATACTGAGGTAGATGTTACGTCAAGATAGATAGGTATCTGTGTCAGTGAGGAATGATACTGAGGTAGATATCTGTGTCAGTGAGGACCGATACCGAGGTAGATGTTACGTCAAGATAGGTATGTTGGTCAGTGAGGATATATACTGAAGTAGATATCTACGTCAACATGCGTATGTGTGTCAGTGAGGACCGATACTGAGGTACATGTTACGTCAAGATAGGTATCTGCCAGTGAGGACCGATACCGAAGTAGATATCACGTCAAGATAGGTAGGTATCTATGTTAGTGAGGACTGATACTGATTTCGATGTTACGTCAACATGCGTATGTGTGTCAGTGAGGACCGATACTGAGGTAGATGTTACGTCAAGAAAGGTATCTGCCAGTGAGGACCGATACTGAGGTAGATGTCACGTCAAGATAGGTATCTGTGTCAATGAGGACCGATACTGAGGTAGATGTCACGTCAAGATAGGTATCTGTGTCAGTGAGGACCGATACCGAGGTAGATGTCACGTCAAGATAGGTATCTGTGTCAGTGAGGACCGATACCGAGGTAGATGTCACGTCAAGATAGGTATCTGTGTCAGTGAGGACCGATACTGAGGTAGATGTTACGCCAAAATAGGTATTTGTGTAAGTGAGGACCGATACTGAGGTAAATGTCAAGTCAAGATAGGTATCTGGGTCAGTGAGGACCGATAGTGAGGTAGATGTTCACGTCAATATAGGTATCTGGGTCAGTGAGGACCGATACTGAAGTAGATGTCACGTCAAGATAGGTATCTGTTTCAGTGAGGACCGATACTGAGGTAGATGTCACGTCAAGATAGGTATCTGTGTCAGTGAGGACCGATACCGAGGTAGATGTCACGTCAAGATAGGTAGGTATCTATGTGAGTGAGGGTCGATGATGATTTAGATGTTACGTCATCATGAGTATCTGTGTCAGTGAGGACCGATACTGAGGTAGATGTTACGTCCAGATAGGTATCTGCCAGTCAGGACCGATACTGAGGTAGATGTCGTCAAGATAGGTATCTGTGTCAATGAGGACCGATACTGAGGTAGATGTCACGTCAAGATATGGTATCTGTGTCAGTGAGGACCGATACTGAGGTAGATGTCACGTCAAGATAGGTATCTGTGTCAGTGAGGACCGATACCGAGGTAGATGTCTCGTCAAGATAGGTATCTGTGTCAGTGAGGACCGATACCGAGGTAGATGTCTCGTCAAGATAGGTATCTGTGTCAGTGAGGACCGATACCGAGGTAGATGTCAAGTGAAGATGCCTGTCTTTGTCAATGTGGACTGATACTGAGGTTGATGTGACCTCATTCTGATTATCTTGGTCGGTGTGGACTGTTAGTGATGTAGGTATCACGTGAAGTTGATTATCTCGGTCGGTGTGGACGGTTACCAAGGTCAATGTCACTTCAAGTTAATTATCCGGGTAGGTGTGGACTGTTACTGAGGTAGATATCACGTGAAGATGAATGTCTTTGTCAATGTGGACTCATACTGAGGTTAATGTGACGTCATTATGATTATCTGGGTCGGTGTGGACGGTTACCAAGGTCAATGTCACTTTAAGATGAGTATCTGGGTCAGTGTGTACTGATACTAAAGAAGATGTCACCTCAAGATAAGTATATGGATCAGTGTGGATTGTAACCGAGGTAGTTGCCTCTTCAAGATGGGTATCTGGGTCACTGTGGACAGTTATTGATCTAGATGTCACTTCATGATGGGGCGGTGTTGTAGCCTAGTGGTAAAAGCTTCCGCTTGTCACGCTGAAGACCCGTGTTCGATTCCCAACATGGGTACAATGTGTGAAGCACAGTGTGGTGTCCCCGCTGAGATATTGCTGGAATATTGCTGAAAGCGGCCTAAAACTAAACTCACTTCAAGATGAGTGTTTTACGGTTATCGGTTATCGCTGTAGATTTGTTTGTGTCAGTGTGTTTTGCAGCCAAGGTAGACGTCACTACATGATCAGTATCTGGGTCGGGGTGTAATGTAGAGGTAGTCAGGTAGACCTGACTTGTTACGTATCAACTGAAAACAAAATGTTAACCTGAAATCTGCACATAATGGAGTTTGGTATCAAATCAAGAAACAACAATTTCTAAAATTAAGTGAGTGAGTGAGTTTAGTTTTACGCCGTACACAGCAATATTCCAGCGATATGGCGGCGGCCTGTAAATAATCGAGTCTGGGCAAGACAATCCAGGGATCAACAGCATGAACATCGATTTACGCAATTACGACACGATGACATGTGTCAACCCAGTCAGCGAGCCTGACCACCTGATCCCGTTAGTCGCTTTTTACGACAAGCATGGGTTGCTAAAGATCAATTCTAACCCGGACCTTCACGGGTAATAAAATTAAATAACTTTACAAGTCAACAGAATTCACATCAACAAAATATCAGTGACAGTTCAAAATTGAGTGACAGTAAAAATCACTGGCAGTGCATGTGCATTGACAATAAAATATAGAAGAGGGTAACAAAGTTGTCTTGCATTTTAGGCCTCAGGCCCTCTTACAAATAAACAAAATTGAGAGAAAAGTTCACCATCGAATCCTACATGCAGTATTGGTCATGAAAGAAGAGAATGCAATTTCTGGTGGTTTACTAAAGTATATACGGAATTCTCAGGTTATTAAGTAATTAAATATAAAAGCAGTGATCATGGAAGTAAAAGCAATGATGACCATTTCACCAAGCTGTAACTGTGCTTCGAAAATAGGCTCTGGTTTAGAAACTAGGGTCAAACGAGGTCCTTACATAAATGCTGATCATCATGAAACGTCGGTGGTAATACCGCGCACGCAAATGTATGCCAACCATCCACGGTTAGATTTGTGGCACTATTATCGATGGCGTATCAGGACAACAATTTAGCATGTAAAGACATGCTTTTGAATTGTACACCGTTGACAGCGTATTTAATTTACATTCATTTCTAGGCATAGTGAGATTTAATTTATGTCCAGTAGTAACATGAAATAGTGAGTGAGTGAGTGAGGGATATAATTTAGTTGCATAGACTGAGCAGACTAAAAGCAAAAACGTAGTTCATCCTACCCATCATTACAGACTGTCAAAGTCTACTATTCCTGTTTCAATAGCCAGCTGGCGTACAAGCCTCTAAACCGAGGCCGACAACAGCCATGTATTCTCAACAGCCAGCAGCAAGCTCTCTTGTATTTATGGATAACGACCATACTCGCTTTCCACCATGATGCTCGGCTTTGGAGACCTAACCCTGAGAGATCGGTTTCATGGCTCAAAGTATCTATACCTTCAATTTCATTTTTGGGAAAAAGACCACAAACTTCCGAGTCAAAAGGCAAAATTGGAACTATTTTCATGTCGACATCTTACAATATAACAGAAACGGAAATAAACCTTGTTTTAACTGCGACTAAATAAGTTCCCATTTTTGCTGTGAAGCAGCGTTAAATAAATGTCTATGCCGAGACAAAGTAGTAAAGGAAACACATTGATATTTATAGGCAGATACAGATACACATTTTAATGTTATACCCCCCAGGAAACATTGCTCTTTTCTTGACAGAGTTACAGTCAAGCACGTCTTGCTTGACTGTTTTGAGTTTTCCAACACAAGGATAAACATTTCAAAATGAAAACAGTAAAGGATCTTTTTAGCAATGTTGGTTATCCTTTAATATTATCCTTTTAAAAAAAAATTGAATAATTTGATGAATTTTGATGTAACTGTCTTTGTTTTATATATTGGTGGGATATGATTATGAACTGAGATTGTCAGTGGCTGTGCCCTTGATGGGGACTGAAGCATTGTAAAATTATTGTCCCCCCGGAGAGGGTATATAAGACCATGTCTTTCAAAGTGTTCTTATAACTACCTGAATTTTAAAAGTGATGAATAATTGTTCAGTTTTAATCTCTGGCTAAACCTTCGACAACCGCCAGTAACTAGTGAAAGGTGTATCCTTCTGGGGAACCATGTAGGTAGCAGAGGTACCGTAAGTACCCATGGTCCCCAGTATGGTGTCCTTAACTGTGTTGCTGGCGTCCTCTAGCCCCATATTTATCATTTTTGTCAAATACACAGTTTTAATGTTCTGTAACCAGTTTTAAAAACAAATATGTGATATATTGCTGGATGGGTTTTTTTCTGTCCATCGATGACGGTTTTTAAAATTATCGTTAATATAGCTGTAGTCCCGTTTTGTTATGTATAAATAGACAGTAGGAACCCGTGTGTATGGTACATTAGATAATAGTTGTATGATAGTAGCACATCAAAAAAGGTAAATATTTTGAATACGTAATATATGCGTGTATTTTTAGACTTCCATGAAGGCGTTGTTTATTCATGAGAAATATGTCAACACTATTAGTGTTCGGTTATTTCCGACAGTTTCAGACAGGTTACGTTAATATGAGTTTAGTTTTACGCCGCTTTTAGCAATATTCCAGCAATATCACGGCGGGGGACACCAGAAATGGGCTTCACACATTGTGCCCATGTGGGGAAACGAACCGGGGTCTTCGGCGTGACGAGCCAATGCTTTAATCACAAGCCCCCTCCCCTCCCCACACACACACACACATAATCTTCACACCAATACGTTAACCGTTCTGTTCTATATAGAAGCATACAGTTTACTCATGACACTAAGAACTGATATATGGCTGTGTGACGGACAATTCATGTCTCCTCACTTATGTACTGGAACAATAAGCAAGTCCAAGACACAAGCAACTATCAGTTTTCCAAATATTTTTAAATATCACTGAATAACGGAATAAACATTTCATTAGCATTTTTTTTTAAATTCTGAACTGAGAAAGCTATTACCTGAAGAGATACAATTTAAAGCTAACATTGCACAGTACACTTATTTCTGTGTGAAAGGCATGTCCAAAATAGGACAAAACATGTACTGATTTTGTTTGTTTGTTGTTTAACGACGCGCACAGCATTATTCCAGCTATATGGCGGCGGACTGTAAATGATCGAGTCTGTATCAGTCAATCCAATGATCAACGGCATGAGCATCGATCTAAGCAATTAGTTACGATGATATGTCTCAACCAAGTCAGCGAATCTGACCACCCGATCCCGTTAGTTGCCTCTCACGACAAGTATGGGTAATTGAAGACCAAATCTGACCCGGATCTTCATAAGTGATATCTTTATTATCAATTTCAGCCATGTCTGAAATACTGGCTTCAATATCAGCCGTCAAGAGTATAAAACATCTTTAAATTGATCCTATCATTGTCCTAATCATATATTTGGAAGACGAGTAGCCACTAGTGTTGGGAATTGGTTAAAATCTCATAATTGATGATTGGTTCATTACCACCGATCAATCATCGAAAATAACTGGTTAGCGTCATTTATCAAATTTGTTAATGCACAAAAAAATAAGGAAAAAACCCCCATGTAGTTTATTTTGGGGGTTTGGGCAAAATTTCACATCTCTAAAGGATGATTAGTATGTTAGGAACATAAATTTCTTGGTGTCTTTAAGATAAATTCAATCATGACTTGGAACGAGCTTATAATGCTTATGAAATGTAACAGACAAAACCAACCTTTTGAACAATATTGTTGATGAAAACAAGTGTTCCAGAATTGTTTGTGTTCGATTATGAGAAAACGCGATCGACTGCTTGGTCGTTTAGTCACTGCGACCAATCTTCGATTATTTCAATTAATCGGATCACCACTAGTAGCCACATCACCAGATACACAAAAGTATTTGATATTTGGATGATTGGATACAATCCTGATATATATAGTCATCATATGTATATTGTTCTGACTCAGTAAGCTTGTATATGTATTTTCAGAATCCAGTCACACACATACGTTGCCACATAGACACTGATTAACTGGCTTCTGTGTAACCAAGAAGAAGAAGTTACGTTATTCTTTCAACAATACGAAATAAGGACTTACCATGAGTCTGAAGACAGAGCTGCCAAAGGTATAGAACAATACAGAGAAACACACGCGTGTAGTCCATTGTTACTTCCCGTGTCCGTGCTTCCAACCAACTGACAACATCACATCACATCAGGGAAGTAAGTATGAAATACACTTGTGACATGAGGAACTTGGCTATATCTATATCTCCAACACTGTCAACAGTGAAGCGTATTGGATAATTAGCGTTTGATTAGTTTACATACATACATTCAGATACACTGGACTTGGAATGTTTGGAAAATACCTCCGAAACGACGTGTTATTCACAATAAAGAAGTTGACATCCATAAATCTTACTTTTCTTATGTATACCACTTCTAAATGCCCTTCAGAAATTATAGCTTTTTGATTAGTTTATTTACATTTAGATCCATTGGAAATGGAATGTTTGAAGCTCCTTAAGCATAACTATACAGTGCATTTAGGAATAGTAATGCCCCGTGTATTTCGACATTTAAAATTATTTGAGGAAAATTATCTTGGTAATAATCGTACATTCGCTAATGTACAATGTTTCCATGTGACTGCTGTATGTTTGGTCAAAGGGAGGTAATTCGCATTGGGATGCTATCCCTTGTACTTACTATCAAACACAATTAAAACTATTCAAAAGAAACGGCTGTTCACCGATGTTAAGAAAGCATATCTGTGTATCATGGTGATAAGAAACTTTTAATGTATTATGTAATCTCGTATTGTTTGTCATCAAGCAATCAATTTGGCTCCATGATGGGAGTAAGGAGTATCAGTGTATTAGACACGAAGCACTCTACGGATATAGAAATCATTGAATGACATTATACAATTTACGCAACTATGGCTAATTACAAATGACAGAACAGAACAGTTTATCCTCGAAAACCCACCCCAATCAAACCGACTTGGCAATTGCTACAGGTGGAAAAGACCTACACATCCCATTACCCGATTCATACATGTTACGCTTACTGCCATTTTGTCTTGTAGGACCAATGGAAATTTTGTTTTTTATCGGATAATCGAAGCTACACATTATCATTCCACTATACATTTACGTATAATGATACATCATGTCGAGTTTGCCATAACACATATTAAGGATATGGGAAAGTATTCACAGGCTTGGTGCATTTGCTATTAAAATTTCTTTCATCACAATCATTAGTGAGACGTATTTTTGTTCAAATTTCTACCACGGATACAAATATAGGTTCTGGTAATTTTAGAGTTTTAGAAGGAATATACGAAAGAAAGAATATTCCAAAACTCATGGAGAGCAACGTCTTCGTGGTGAGTCGATGGGTGACGAGGTAACTTTCTCTTCCACCCCAGGGACCCCGGGTGGTGAATCTCTCCTCAGCACTTCATTGCTGGTGGTAAAGGGCGACTGAATTGGGCGACACTGTGTGTTTGCGACCATGTCAGTGGTGGACAGACGTATGGTGGTTGAGGGCACAGGGGCCGGGAACCGATTTCATTTTGACCAACACGCCCATTCGACCCTGGCTTCAACTAGACAGGTGGTGATATGGGCCCGGTTCTATCAATCGGCTGTTCATATCATGACCTGTGCCACTATAAAATGTTGCACAAAATAATTTCAAAAATGCTTTTTCAGTCTTATCCAAATGATGTTTAACTTCAAATCTTAAATGCATGCTCTCAGCTTTGTTGTATGCCCGCCCAGTGTCATGCGGCTAGAAAGTGGTGGCGCAAAGGCCAACCTCGTGGAAAAATTACTATCATTTCAGTTCCTTTCTGTTGGAGTATATTATCTGAGCATCCTTAGTGCTGCACGTCTGTGACTTACTTGTTTTATCATTGTCTTTATGATACTCCATCGTAGGTGCGTAGCTCAGATAATGAGACATACTCAAAGTGGTATTGTTTGTGTTTCTGTTCTCAGTGAAAGCACACTCATAGGAAGACACATTCATGATTTAACAATTTGGAAACCTAATTATAAATCTCGGTTGTTTGTAGGGTACACTCTTACGATGTTTAACAATACATTTACACATCCCTTCGAACACGATCTACTCGGATGTTGAGAGTGGATGAATCATAGCTGTAATAATCTGATGACATCACTTCAGTTGCCTTATATTTAACTTAGGTCAGAAATAAATGTAATAAATATAGATGTCAGCTGATAGGAAACAGGGACGCACCAAATGATGCGGGCCTCATACGTTTGCTAATTTGGAAAAAAACCCACCACAGTCAAGCTTCGGGGAGAGGAGGGACAGTGAGTGAGTGAGTGAAAAGAGAAAGAAAGAGAAATAACAAAGACAAGTGTAAGGCAACGTATATCCATCTGTTGTTTCACACTGAATGTCCAACATGGTCGGTGTTTCCAGTGCTTTGAACAATTTCCTTATGTAGTGATCGCCCCCGAACACTGTGTCAGGGGCCAGTGTTAAGGAAATATAAAGCTCAGTCGAAACCGTCTCATTAATACATTGGCATGTGGTAGTGAAAGACCGACGAGTGAGTGAGTGAGTGAGTGAGTGAGTTAGTGAGTGTTCTTCAAAGCAATGGTTTCATCATTGTTACTTGTTACTGGACTGATAGCTGACTGTCCAGTGTAAGACATTCCGATTATGGCCTTTTATTCACCACTCCGACATTCCCCTTTGTGTCATCTTCATAGGGAATTAAGAAACACTGAAAGAGGATTAATAAACCCACATTTTCACATTTTAAGGGTGATCCAGTCCTCACGATGGAATTCAATCATTTATAACCATTGCAGCAAATTCCTTTGAAAATAAACAGTGGCATGCTGTAATTCATTATCTCAAGGGGTGCATCACTCATATGTATGAGTAGATTAGTTATATGAAAAATGGACAACAGCTTCATGAATGTTTAATATACCAAATCAATTCATTACATACATATTGTTACTCACGTACAGTAGTTACTATGATCAAAGTACCATATTACTTCAGCGAATAAATCGATATACATAATGCTTTATTACGGACACTGACTGTAACATATATCATAAAAAATGTGTTTATGAATGTGTCAAATATGTTTGATATTTCAGGTGAGTGTTTGAGCGTTTACTGCACCGCCGGTGTTTGTTACAAACACGTGCAAAGGCAAGCCAGTTGTTCACAAGAAGTATACAGAAACGCTCTGTATTATTATTGAACTCTGAACATAAAACATGCGGATGATATTGGTACAAGAAAGAATTCTTATGATTGTGGACATGATTATACAAGCCTCTTAACCGAGACCGACAACAGCCATGTATTCTCAACAGCCAGCAGCAAGCTCTCTTGTATTTATGGATAACGACAATATTTGCTTCGCGCCATGATGCTCGGCTTTGGAGACCTAACCCCGAGAGATCGGTTTCATGGCTCAAAGTATCTATACCTTCAATTTCATCTTTTGGAAAAAGACCACAAACTTCCGAGTCAAAAGGCAAAATTGGAACTATTTTCATGTCGACATCTTACAATATAACCGAAACGGAAATAAACCTTGTTTTAACTGCTACTAAATAAGTTCCCATTTTTGCTGTGAAGCAGCATTAAATAAATGTCAATGCCGAGACAAAGTAGTAAAGGAAACACATTGATATTTATAGGCAGATACAGATACACATTTTAATTTTATACCCCCAGGAAACATTGCTCTTTTCTTGACAGAGTTACAGTCAAGCACGTCTTGTGTTGAGTTTTCCAACACAAGGATAAACATTTCAAAATGAAAACAGTAAAGGATCTTTTTAGCAATGTTGGTTATCCTTTAATATTATCCTTTTAAAAGAAATTGAATTATTTGATGAATTTTGATGTAACTGTCTTCGTTTTATATATTGGTAGGATATGATTATGAACTGAAGATTGTTAGTGGCTGTGCCCTTGATGGGGACTGAAGCATTGTAAAATTATTGTCCCCGGAGAGGGTATATAAGACCATGTCTTTCAAAGTGTTCTTATAACTACCTGAAAGTGATGAATAATTGTTCAGTTTTAATCTCTGGCTAAACCTTCGACAACCGCCAGTAACTAGTGAAAGGTGTATCCTTCTGGGGAACCATGTAGGTAGCAGAGGTACCGTAAGTACCCATGGTCCCCAGTATGGTGTCCTTAACTGTGTTGCTGGCGTCCTCTAGCCCCATTTTTATCATTTTTGTCAAATACACAGTTTTAATGTTCTGTAACCAGTTTTAATGTTCAATAACCAGTTGTAAAAACAAATATGTGATATATTGCTGGATGGGTTATTTTCTGTCCATCGATGACGGTTTTAAAATTATCGTATATGACCCTCTCACGACAAGTATGGGTAGCTGAAGACCAAATCTGACCCTGATCTTCATAAGTGATATCTTTATTATCAATTTCAGCCTTGTCTGAAATACTGGCTTCAATATCAGCCGTCAAGAGTATAAAACATCTTTAAATTGATCCTATCATTGTCCTAATCATATATTTGGAAGACGAGTAGCCACTAGTGTTGGGAATTGGTTAAAATCTCATAATTGATGATTGGTTCATTACCACCGATCAATCATCGAAAATAACTGGTTAGCGTCATTTATCAAATTTGTTAATGCACAAAAATAAGGAAAAAAACCATGTAGTTTATTTTGGGGGTTTGGGCAAAATTTCACATCTCTAAAGGATGATTAGTATGTTAGGAACATAAATTTCTTGGTGTCTTTAAGATAAATTCAATCATGACTTGGAACGAGCTTATAATGCTTATGAAATGTAACAGACAAAACCAACCTTTTGAACAATATTGTTGATGAAAACAAGTGTTCCAGAATTGTTTAGTCACTGCGACCAATCTTCGATTATTTCAATTAATCGGATCACCACTAGTAGCCACATCACCAGATACACAAAAGTATTTGATATTTGGATGATTGGATACAAAACCTGACACATATATAGTCATCATATGTATATTGTTCTGACTCAGTAAGCTTGTATATGTATTTTCAGAATCCAGTCACACACATACGTTGCCACATAGACACTGATTAACTGGCTTCTGTGTAACCAAGAAGAAGTGACGTTATTCATTGAACAATATAAAATGAGAACTTACCATGAGTTGGAAGACAGAGCTGCCAAAGATATAAAACAATACAGAGAAACACACGCGTGTAGTCCATTGTTACTCCCCGTGTCCGTGCTTCCCACCAACTGACAACATCACATCACATCAGGGAAGTAAGTATGAAATACACTTGTGACATGAGTAACTTGGCTATATTTATGTCTCCAACACTGTCAACAGTGAAGCGTATTGGATAATTAGCGTTTGATTAGTTGACATACATACATTCAGATACACTGGACTTGGAATGTTTGGAAAATACCTCCGAAACGACGTGTTATTCACAATAAAGAAGTTGACATCCATAAATCTTACTTTTCTTATGTATACCACTTCTAAATGCCCTCCAAAAATTATAGCTTTTTGATTAGTTTATGTACATTTAGATCCATTGGAAATGGAATGTTTGAAGCTCCTTAAGCTTAACTATACAGTGCATTTAAGGAATAGTAATGCCCCCTGTATTTCGACATTTACAATTATTTGAGGAAAACACTATCTTGGTAATACTCGTACATTCGCTAATGTACAATGTTTCCATGTAACTGCTGTATGTTTGGTCAAAGGGAGGTAATTCGCCTTGGGATACTTACTTACTAACAAACACAATTAAAACTATTCAAAAGAAACGGCTGTTGACCGATGTTAAGAAAGCATATCTGTGTATCATGGTGATAAGAAACTGTTAATGCATTATGTAATCTCGTATTGTTTGTCATCAAGCAATCAATTTGGCTCCATGATGGGAGTAAGGAGTATCAGTGTATTAGACATGAAGCACTCTACGGATATAGCGTTTGAAATAATTAAATGACATTATACAATTTACGCAACTATGACTAATTACAAATGACAGAACAGAACAGTTTATCCTCGGAAACCCGACCCAATCAAACCGACTTGGCAATTGCTACACGTGGTAAAGACCTACACATCCCATTACCCGATCTGACTTGCATCGATTCATACATGTAACGCCTATTGCCATTTTGTTTTGTAGGACCAATGGAAATTTTGTTCTGTCGGATAATCGAAGCTACACATTATCATTCCACTATACATTTACGTATGATGAGACATGATGTGGAGTTTGCCATAACACATATTAAGGATATGGGAAAGTATTCACAGGCTTGGTGCATTTGCTATTAAAATTTCTTTCATCACAATCATTAGTGAGACGTATTTTCTACCACGGATACAAATATGGAGAGCAACGTCTTCGTCGTGAGTGATGGGTGACGGTAATTTCTCTTCCACCCCAGGGCCCCCGGGTAGAATCTCTCCTCAGCACTTCATTGCTGGTGGTAAAGGGCGACTGAATTCGGCGACACTGTGTGTTTGCGACCATGTCGGTTGTGGATAGACGTATGGTGGCTGAGGGCACAGGGGCCGGGAACCGATTTCATTCTGACCAACACACCACTTCGACCCTGACTTCACCTAGACAGGTGGTGATATGGGCCCGGTTCTATCAATCGGCTGTTCATGCCAAGCGCTCTGCTACTATATAATGTTGCACTAAATTATTTCAAAAAATGCTTTTTCAGTCTTATTCAAATGATGTTTAACTTCAGATCTAAAATGCATGCTCTCAGCTTTGTTGTATGCCCGCTCAGTGTCGTGTGCTTAGAAAGTGGTGGCGCAAAGGCCAACATCATGGGAAAATTACAATCATTTTAGTTCCTTTCTGTTGGAGTATATCATCTGAGCATCCTTAGTGCTGCACGTCTGTGACTTACTTATCTTAGCATTGTCTTTATGATACTCCACAGTAAGTGGGTAGCTCAGATAATGAGACTTATACAACGATGGTATGTTTATTGCAGTACTTAATAAGGCCACATGCCTATAGTACATTACAATACAAAATACACAATCAGACATAGTATAGAAATTTAAATAGAATTGTAAAAGCTCATCCAGCTAGATTGCGAACTCATTTTGCAATTATGTTAAATCTGTACATAGAGGCATGAAAAATGAACATAGCTAAATGTTGAAGAACATTACCATTTGTATTTCGATAACAATAAATACAATTTAGTTAAATTTGGGTATATAAAGTAATAGGGTTGCAGATATCTTTCTCCAAGTTGTAAGTAAACAGGACATACAAACAGAAAATTATATTCATCTTCAGCTGAACTTAAGTTACAAACATTACAAATTCTTTGGTCCCGACTAATAAGATCATGAGAGGAACATCTAAAACGTGAAAGAGCAGTTCGGAACTTTTTTTACAATAATCTTTTAAAAGTAATGTTCCTTAATTATTTGTGATTTAAATAGTTTGTAGTAAAAACACTTATTTGATAAAGCCAGTGAAGCAGTCCATGTCTTTATATACATATCTTTTAGCCTTTGTGTTAATAACAATGCAAGATTTGATTTTGAATACACATTTTGATTTTGCCAAACTTTTCCATAACCACTACTGAAAAGTAGCTCTTTAACTCCAGTAACCCTGTTTCAGTTTCGATTTTTATCATAAAGTAACATCATATTATCACATTTTTTTTGAGTCTGTATGAAGGTATATCAAGAAGTCTTAACCAGTATTTGATAACCCTAATATTTGAGTGTAGATAAAGTGGAAACCGACCACACTCACCATATACCATCAGGCTAGATGTACACATTTTCACACCTAAGAATGTTTTACAGGCATATAAATGATTTTTTCTTTCACATAAAACTTTTGTAAACCCCACACTTCTGAACCATATAATAAAATTGGGAGTATTTTAACATCAAATATTTTGAAAAATGATTGGTATGAAACAGTGACTTACTTGTCTTAGCATTGTCTTTATGATACTCCACCGTAAAAGTGGGTAGGTCAGATAACGAGACTTATACACAGAGTGCACCACTACGCAGGAACCACCCGTCTTTCTTTGAAGACGAAATATTATTCACCCGGACATTAGGTTTACACAAGTGAAATAAAAAATGTCTTAAGCTTAGAACTTAAAAGAAACCCGTGCTTCCACCACCAGAATACCGTATAAAACAATCACCAACGTAACCAAATCATCTGCAATCTTTCAAACATTATTTTGACATGGGTTAAAACCGATTCTTCTCAGATTCTGTTACAGATTAAGAATTGCAGAGGGTTTGGTGGAAGGGAAAATAATGCGGTTCACTACAGACATATGGGTTAAACCCTTTCTGGTGTCCCCGGCAGTGATGTCAGTAAAAGCACTCACATAGGGATGTGTGATTAAAAACACTTATGAAACCTAATTATAAATTTCGGTTATTTGTAGCGTATGCTCTTACGATGTATAACAATACATTTACACATCCCTTGGAACAATATCTACTCTGATGTTGGGAGTGAATGAATCATAGCTGTAATAATCTGATGACATCACTTCAGTTTCATTTGTTACTTGCCTTATATTTAACTTATTTCAGAAATAAATGTAATGAATATGTATGTCGGCTGATAGGAACCAGGAACCATCAAATTGATAATTGATGCAGGTCTCAGACATTTGCTAACCTCCACAGTCTAGGTTCGGGGAGAGGAGGCACCAGTGAGTGAGTGAGTGAGTGAGTGAGTGAGTGAGTGAGGTAGTGAGTGAGTGAGGTAGTGAGTGAGTGAGTGTGGTAGTGAGTGAGTGAGTGAGGGAGTGAGTGAGTGAGTGAGTGAGTGATATTCCCCTTTGTGTGATCTTCATAGGGAATCAACAAACACTGCAAGAGGATTTATAAACCCACTTTTTCACATTTTAAGGATGATCCAGTCCTTACGATGGAATTCCATTATTCATAATAATCATAACCTTTGCAGTAAATTCCTTTGAGAATAGAGAGAGGCATGCTGTAAATAATTATCTCAAGGGGTGCATAACTCATGTGCATGCATAGATTAGTCACATGAAAGGTTGCGTACCGATGCGTCAATTTCTGATTTCAGTGTAGTGAAATGCATTCGACGGATGAGCACTGTGATCTTAGCTATTAATTATTGATCAAAACATTGGACCATATCCCCCAAAAAGACGTAAGGGACAGACAGACAGACAGACAGTCAGACAGATAATTTA
The DNA here is from genome assembly GCF_003918875.1 of Haliotis rubra. Taxonomy (NCBI): domain Eukaryota; kingdom Metazoa; phylum Mollusca; class Gastropoda; order Lepetellida; family Haliotidae; genus Haliotis; species Haliotis rubra. Next base: position 20,583 of record NW_025766239.1, read on the forward strand.
TTTGAGTCTCACCTCAACATCATACATATGTACATAGAAGGAATAATATAACGTTGAGCCAATCTTTACATTTTATACTTAGTAATTAACAAGCCAAGTGCCCGACTAGCGGACTTAGCTACAGATTTTGCCATATGTAAATAATCTAAATGCTCTGTTAAAAGTAAACCTAAATAATTATAACAATCTGTTGTCTCCAATTCCGTATCACCGCATACAAATAAACCATTACTTCTTGAAACTGACGGGCGTCTAAAATGAACAACTTTGGATTTAACATCATTGCCAGTCATCTTATTGGATATACACCAATTATGTAAACAGTCCAACATAACATTTAAATCACTCTCATTTTCAACAATTAAAACAATATCATCTGCATAAGCCAAAACTGGTACCGTCAACTTTAACACCCAGAGATAGATTCTCAATTGAAACAATAAGATCTTTAACATACATCTTTAACAAACATAAGTGGTGACAGTAAACCACCTTGCTTTAAACCACACTGAACATGGAACCAGGATGTATATTGCCCATTAATACGCACAGCGCATTTAACATTTTTATACAGCGATAAAATAGCTTTATACATGTTACCATTCACACCAAGAAATCTTAGTTTCTCCCAAAAGTAAAGGCCTATCAATACAATCATAGGCTTTTTTAAAAGCAAAAAAAATGGCAAAATTAGACTTTTTTTGTGATTTTCATGTTTCTATTATAGACGTTAGAGTTGCGATGTGTTCCAAACAACAGACTCAGTGAATATGCTGAAGAAAACGAACTTATACATGTTTATCAAAATGTTTTTAGAAAGAGTCGGTCAACCGTGGAACACATCTCAAGTCTGACGTCTATAATAGAAACTAGATAATCACAAAAAAGTCTACTTTTACAGCTTTTATTGACTTTAAAAAAGCCTATGATAACTTCTGCAAATCTGCTGAGTCTATCGTAATATCTCTTAACTAGAGACCCTCCCTTATCATACTGTTCACTTTAGTGCGTACGTCCTCACCTCTTGACTCCGGAATATTCTTGATGACGATGTTTAGATGTTTCGTGTCCGGCGTAGAACTTGCAACTTGCGAATACGTCCGCGATTTCAGCTTCAAATCAGGAACATCCTTCTGAACGTCCTGAATCACGTGCATGCATATGATCGTCACGGAGCTCCCGCATTTCTGCCTTCATACTGTTCAAACCAGAGTACAATTCACTTCTCACCTTTACAATGTCAATTTCTAACATCGCTTGCATTTTTTTCAAGCAATTTAGATTCCATAGCATCGAATCTCTTTTCAAAATAATGTGTTTGCTTCTCGATCGCCGTCAAAACATCGGACACCGTTTTCGTGCACATGGCGGGCGAGTCATTGTTTAGAGTTCGAATCACTTGCAATCGGTAACGCTTTTACACAGACCTCATTTTTCTGCTTCTTAGCCGGTGTATCAGGTGAATGTTCAGCCTCTGTATGATGTCTCTTCCGTGCATCTGATGGACGATGTTCGGTGACTAAGCCCGGCCCCGGCATGACATTTTCAACAAAGTCCTGTGACGAGACTAAATCCAACTCCATCGGCATTAAAAGTTATGAATCGGCGATCAAATTGGAGAAACACTTTGAAGATACTAACGTTTATCTTACTGTAGATGTTGATCGCTCGATTTCTTCTTTGTATAAGGTAATTTGACCAAAAACATTTACAGCTTCTTCACAGCTTCAAAAGCATGTCCGCCACTCGCCAAGCACACGCACTGTCCTCGAGGGTACGTTGCATGGTTTGACTCTCTTTACTTTTGTACCTTTGTACTTATCTTTGCCTACTCATATGATACAATTATAACAGCGCCTTGTTTGCATCCATACAAAAGAATATAAAGCGTTTGTTGGTTGTGAGGAGGCCGATACATTTATTCTGGATATACGTGTTAAAAGCCTGAAAGAACATAAGGAACTATATTAAATGGAATCACATAAATATGTACATGCTCGAATCACTCGTTAAGCCTATTAAATACACCTAGTTAAATACATCTGAACTATGTCACAAGTTATAATGTTACATAATATTAATACAAATATACAACGATCATACAGACATACTGTAGGTACCTTTAGGAAATTCTAATAGTAAATACACTTCTGGTTTTTTCTGGTCAGGTGATACATACCAGGTTGGTTGTACCCAAGCTGTTTAGGAGGATATTCTCCTGAATTAACACAGATCTGCATAACAAATAAATATGTATGAAGAGAACAATATATATATACAAGTGATATGATATAAAATAAGATACAATTGCATTCTGCCACACTAATCAAACATGGAATCATATATAATATATATATATATACACACACACACACACACACATATATATATATATATATATATATATATATATATGTATGTGTGTGTGTTTATCAATCACACATACCAAACATACAGGCTTGCATTCATACTGACTAGTCTTTCCCTTTAACGTTGCCATATATTTAGTTGATATGTTTTAGAATTGCGTTCAATACATAAACAATACATAAACTCACAATAACACAGTGATCTGATAGTTCATCTTCAACTAAACACATTTATAAGATATATTATATTTCAAATAGAAACCAAGTCTGACTTACACAATAAATTATATTTCTTATTGTAGTAAACAAGAAACCATCCATATATAGATATATATATAACATTTTATACAATATGAACCTTACCTAAAATCCTTATAAAGATCCCCTGGTTGTAAATGTAACCTTCCTTACGAAGTACAGAACAGCATGTGAGTTTAAAATCTTTACATTGTAGTTTAGAAAGCTATGGCCAGCTTGGCCTATCAGTGAAAAACAATAGAACTGACTGAAAGCTGGGGCAAGGGAGTGTTGTAAGCATGCAGGGTGACAATTAGTTGAGGTTAGACTGAGAGTTACTAGGCTTACTATGCAGAGCTATGGCATGAGAATAAAATGAAGTATAAAACATAACTAAGATTTCATCATTCTACCATATAAAACATACCTAATATTCTTACAGATGTTAGAATAAGTAATTAAATGGAAACAATGCCATCTACCTTAATACTTAATATAATCTTCCAAACTTTAATTAAAACTATGTACATATATATATATATTTGAGTCTGCCACATACTTCCCCCCTTCATCTAAATGACGTCCCTGTCATTTATTGGCGTTGTTGAGTAATGTGACTATTAGCTGAGACATTGCACCACCAATCCGCTCAAAGATACCAGCTGATGCGAGCTGTTCAGTGAGTCCAGCCCTGTCCCCCAAATCGTCTGCTATGGTCTGACTCATCACGTTGTCTCCTGAGCGTTGCCTCTCCTGTGGCCATCTCTGCCGGAGTGATGTCCTTGGTGGTGGTTTTGGTCTTGGTCTTGGGCTTTGACTTGGCCTTAGTCTTGGCCTTGGGCTTGGCCTTGGTCGGTCATACACAGGCACAGGAGCAGTGACTCCTTCCGCTGGGTCTGGGTCCTGTTCTTCACTGACACTAACATCTGCTGCTACTTCTTCTTCTCTAGCATCCGTTTCTACTGTACCGGGGTTATCTGGTTCCCGCGGCGTGTGGTCGTCACCACCAGAAGCATGGCTAGCTACCTCTACAGTCCTCAGATCGTCACCCTCAGGCTGTGAGATAGAGTCACCTTCCAAGGATCCTGCGCTGATGACAGTAGTATCATCAGGCTCGATTGGAAGTCCAATAAGCAGGCTTGAGATGGACCCACACTCATCTTGATCCGACGCCAATGGTTCTGTCTCTAGTTCGGGTTCTAATGAAGTGTCCGGTCCTGGAATTGAAACTGATCTTATAGGTTCTCCGTTGTCCTCAGCTGATAAAGATCAATGGGTAGAGGGGTTACGATGCAAGGTCCTAATCCTTCCTTCCCTGTTTCCCTCTTCACTACAAACACTGGTATGCCCAGGTTAGGCTGAGAAAGAACTACATACGGATCCTCTTCCCACTTGTCAGAAAGCTTGTGCTTTCCCTCAAAACCAAGAATCTTCACTCAGCACACGGTCTCCAGACTGGATTGTTGCACTTCTGGCTTTGATATCATACGCAGCCTTCTTCTGTCTCTTCTGGGCTTCCCTTGATGCAGATATATAGCTATGTTGTAGCTTTGCTCCAGCTTGCTTGTCTTCAGGGTTTTCACATAGGAGGTCAGAGTCTGCTTGTCCTTGTTGACTTCAATTCCAAAAGCAAGGTCGATGGGTATTCTCGCCTCTCTACCAAACATCAAATGAAGAATGGGGAATAGCCTGTTGATTCATGTCTGGTTGCATTGTAAGCATGAACAAGTGGACCTACAAACATTTTCCAGTGTTGCTTCTGGTTTGGATTCAGAGTACCAAGCATGTTGAATAGAGTCCTGTTAAAGCGTTCTGTCATTCCATAATACATTTGGATGGTATAGTGTAGTTCTTGACTGGGCTATGCCTAGGATGTTACAAGAGTTCTCTCATCATTCGACTCATGAAGTTAGCTCCTTGGTCACTGTGAATTCGCATGGGCATTCCATAGTGAAGGACAAAGTTCTTGTAGAATGCTTCTGCAGTGGTCCTGGCTGTAGGTGTTCTTCGTTGGCACTGCTAAAGCATATCTCGTGAAATGACCGGTGATCACGAGCATGTGTTGGAATCCTCCTTTGAAGTCTCTAGGGTGAGAAAATCCATACAGACTAACTCCAACGGCTGTGATGTGCTGATGGAAACAAGTGGTGCACGGACATTAGTAGGCGTTTTCCTCCTGAGGACACCTGTTACAGTTCTTGATCCAATCAACAGTATCTGCTTGCTGTGCGCCTGGCCAGTAAAATCCTTGTCACGAATTAAGGAAAGGGTTCTATCGTCCAGGGTGACCAATATCATTGTGGAGGCCTTGTAATGCATCATTGATGAAGTTAGATGGTAACACTAGTTGATCCTTGGTAACTCCATCTACCTTTGATTTGGCGGTACAATATCCGTTGAAGGTGAAAGAAGAGAATGGAAGCTCCGATATAAACATGTATTTTGCTTGGCTATGAGGAAAATCTTGTCTCCTTGGCTTTCTTCTAGTTACGTACTGCTTGTATCCAAGAAGATAAAGTCGTATCTGTGGCATGTGCCATACACCCAATCCCTGTCTGTCATCCCATACATAGATCATGTTCTGTCGTGTGAAGGTCCTCGTCCAATGAACTTACTGTGAGACGCAGTGATTCCACAAATGGTTGGGCATGAACAACACCACAGATGGGATTTTCAGAATCCATGGAGATGTCTTCTCGGTGTTCCAGGTCTGGCAGTCTTGACAAGGTATCTGCATCTTAGTTCTTCATTCCAGGTCTATAGTGGATGTTAAAATCTTAAGCAGAGAGTTGCAAGCCATCGGTGGCCTGTAGCATCCAACTTGGCACTGTGGTGAGGGACGTAGGTGAGGGGGTTGTTATCAGTCAGTACTGTAAACCTTGCTCCAAAGAGATAGTCGATGAAACTTCTCACTGACGCCCACTTCAACGCGAGGAACTCCAGTCTATGAGCTGAATAGTTGCTTTCCGACTTGGTTAATCCCCCTGCTTGCATAGCTGATAACCCTCTTGGCTCCATCTTGTTCCTGAAAGTACAGTACTGCTCAAGCCCCCGTCCACTGGCATCTGTATGTATCTCCCGAATGGTTTGCTGTAGTCTGGGTATGCAAGGACAGGTAGTGAAACCAACAATGTCTTGAGGTGTACAAACGCCTGTTCTTGTTCTTGTTCCGTTTTCCATGGTTGGTCAAGTGATTTCTTGGATTTCTTTGATTTCCCATGTGGCTTCAATGAGGATAATTGCCAGCAATCTTGGCAAAATCCTTCACAGAATTTCCGATAGTATCCTGCAAATCCAAGAAATTGACGAACTTCTGAACCATTGGTAGGTCTCGGTCAATTTAGAACCTTCTCCACTTTCTCAGGATCAGCTGATATTCCTTCCTCAGAGACAACATGGCCAAGGAATTTGATTTTCTTTTGAAGAATGAACATTTCTCTGGTGAAAGTTTCAGTCCTCTTTCTCTGGCTCGTTGAAGTATTTGGCTCAATCGGTCTAGATGTTCGTCAATCGTTGATGAGAATATGATGATGTCATCCAGAGCTATATGAGACATATCTTTAGATGCAGGCCATCAAACACTCGTTCATGAGTCGCTGGTAAGTCGCTGGACTGTTTGCAATCCAAAGGGCATACGATTGTACTCATAAAATCCCATTGGTCCAACAGTAAACCCGGTTCCCTCCTTGTGTGTCTCCTCTATTTCTACTTGGTGGTAGCCCTTTTTCATATCCAGGGTACTGTAAAACTTCGAACCTGACAGGGCTTCAAACATTTCTTCAATCCTGGGGATAGCATGGCTGTCCTTAATGGTCCGTTGGTTCAGCTGGCGAGAAATCCACACATAGTCTAGGAGTTTTCCTGACTTCTTACGTACCAATTACCACATTGGAGAACCGTGGAGAATGAGAATGTCCCTAGCTAATGACACCACAGAAAAGAAGTTGATTGAGATGATCTTTAGCTTCCTCGTACATAGCTGGTAGGTATTCTTCGATAACGCTGTTTAAATGGATTGTCATCTGTAAAGTTCAATCCGATGTCTGACCTATCTGTGTGTCCCAAGTCGAGTATCTCCTGAGGAAAATACATCCAAGTAGTCCCTTGATGACTTGTTTTCCCTGCGCAAGTTCTTCCTCTGAAACAGCTGTTTCGGGGTGAAATCCTGTGAGGTCCAAAACAGAAGTATCTTCAGGCGATTTCAGTGATGAAGAGGTCTTTGGTATGTCTTCTACCAAATCACAACTTGTAGCTCCACATAGAAGGGCACGACTTAAGGATTGAGCACAGAGCGAGTGGTAAGGTTGGATATATGTACATCAACAAGCATCTTCTGTCCCACTTCCATCATATGATACTAAGGTGGGTACAATGTCAAGGTCGTCAGGAATATATGATCCTCTGGTAGGCTGGACAACAGCATGAGTAAGTTTATAGGGTAGGGGTCTATCAACATAGCCGGCTTGAATAATGGATCTCACTATTGGCTGGGATAATCTTGCGACCTGGTTCAGCACTTCTTACTTTCCCAACAGGTAATTGTTCCTTGCAAGTTCTCTCTCCTTGAACAATATGCTGCGGAATGCTAGATACCAAGGTGTGTGCAGGTCTGCATGTTGCAGAAATCTTGATCCATACTGGTCCTTGCATTGGTTCAGGTAGGTAGAAATAATGTTTAGTGCCTAGGGTAAGTGGTATTCTCTTATTGGTACGAACTATTAAGGCGCGACAAGTAACATGGAGTTTATTTTTGGTAGATGCGCTTCCAGTTCCTTCTAAGTCCACCACAATTAGTCCCATGTCTTTTGGGAGTTCTCCATCGGCACATTCTCAAGATGTAGAAGTTGTTGTAGGAGTTCAAAGAGGAACATCAGGGGAAGTTCTGCCTGTAGAATGTCTCTGATATAGATGAGATAGGTTGCCCCTGTATCCAGTAAAGCCTTGCACTTGACTCCATTAATGGTTACAGTGCTCTCAGTTTGATCAACTACCATCTCGGACTGTTAATACTGATGATTTATGACACTTCTTAGGCCCATGGTCCGCCCCTCCCCATGGGCCTGGGGTAGTTTGGAGATCTCCGTCCATGACTGCTCTGCATCCCCTCTGAATATGTCCGGAGCTGTCCCACATCTATGGCATCTTGGGATGTCTTTAAAGAGGCTGGGGTCCATGGCATGAGACTCGGAGTCAAATCAGCCAGCTTGAGGAGTCTCGTCCAAGGTTGACTTGCTCTGGTCAGCGGAGGTCGTGTGTCCATTGCCTGAGAGTCTGCCATTGTTGACCTTGTCCTTGACCCCGAACATGGCTGATCGGACTTTTGAATGTATCCTTGTCTGTCAGTCCCGTCACTTTTGCCTTGAGGGTTCCTATTTCTGCAGACATGGATTTTAATAAACTTATTTCTTTGAGTTCAGGGTTATCTATGTGCTGACGGTCGTTTTATTGGTGCATACGTCTTCTTGGAAGTTGATTTCCTTTTCAGCAGATCATCTTCAACTTGACGGAGGTATTTAAGGAACTGCTCATATGATACATCCTGAAGGTCAGTTTATGGCTGGAAAAGATCTTTCAAGGTCAGCTTGAAGACCAGTCCACAGGGTGTCCCGGAGAATCTCTTCTGTGTCGCTAGGACTGACCTTGGCCAGAATGACTATTTTGTTGGGAATATCCTCTAGGCAACAGGACCCACTCAGCTATAGTTTCCTGAAATCTCCTTGTTGAGCCATAATATAGAACTGCGCGCGCTATGATGTTATGTTCTGTATGTATATTTTCAAATACACCATTGAGCGTGCTGACACGGGGCATCTAGTGGTGCATCCTTGTCGACGATGCATAACCAACTCTGTCAGCTTTGCCCATGAAGGGAACGTCTGACTGCTTCCAGAACGATGTCCATATAGTGGTTGGAACACATACATGTGTACTCATGCAATCCACTGATCAAAGTCACCATCTCCCTTCCTGTCACCTGAGGAAGTAAAAGGTGGCTGTGGGGACAAGCTTCTAGCTGTAGCTGTGGTGGGGAGAGGAGTGTTGTTAGAAGAGCTACTAGTTCCTCTGGTTTAGGACTACTAGTATGCTTCCCAATCTCCAGTGAATTAAATTGTAGTAAGTCTTCTAGGGTTTCTAGCTTTGGGACCCGCAAACCCTACTTTTTCAAAGAAGAGACCAGTCCACCATCTACCTCCTATGAAACATTCTCTAATGCCATTATTCCAGAATGGGTTATTGACCTTCAAGTGAAAGTGGAAATTCCTTACCTGAATCTACGCGGTATGGCGGAAATGAAGCGCAGGAAATAATGATAGAATCAATATGCGTGTTGTTAACGAATGATATGAAGTACGAGTGTACGATATGGGTGCTGTCTATGGATACTACACTTAATGACTAGTATGCACTACACTATATATCAGTGTTGCATATACTAGAAAACACTAAAGTACACATCCACGATATTTTTACGAAGGCTAAAGAGAGAAAATGATGGCTAATGATCAACGAAGGAAGTTATGGGTTGGCGACTTACCAGCCGAAGTGGCTTGTGGCTGACAAAGGAAATCTGTATGCTGCTTACAGTATGTGTACATATTCACAACCACAAAATGTACACCAGGGCTAATATACAGATATGGACTGAAATCTTGAAAGAATACTAGCTAAACATAAGGGAATAATGCACTGAAGAATTGTTCCTAATGATTAATGACAAGCGTAAGTCGGTGCAAATTTCTTGCAGTGCAGGTTGTATCTTGTACACATGCAGGTGGGATCTGGTAATATGGCGAAGACGGAAATGTACCTTATCCGCTTCAACTAATGGAGATGGTAGCAACAATCCTACGAAGAGAAACAACACTGAACATGAGAGACCTACAGCACCAAGTATCTGCCGAGCTACTTGACCTCAACTGGCTTATTTACCAACTGACAGGGAATTAAGTGGATAGACCACGTAATCTAGCACGAGACTGCCTAACGAGGACATTTTAGTTAGGATATGTTAAGATGGATTATGTATTTGATTTATGTAATAGTAATACAACTAGCTTTTGTATCCTAACTAAAATAGAAGCTGTTGGAAGGTCTGTACTGAATTGCATTAGCCGGTTTCGTTCACTGTTTACATCGGTTGGTAAACAAGCTGGTCGAATATGTACCGAATACTAATTGTTAACTCCATTCTGCGTTCAATCGACCATTCAGGTGATGATCTCCGACCAGTTGAAGGACGTCTTCGCCGCCTGATCTGCTGCGTATTAATACAACCCTGCACTACGGCTTTATTGCACGACTTCGCTTTGTCGTCAATCATTAAACCTACCTCATTCCTTATGTTCGTTAGCATTCAAGATTAGTCGTGGATATTATTGCTGAAGTGTTTTCAATAATAACAACATTATAATGCGACATACTGGTACGGTGTATCCATGGAGCAATGCCCATATCATTCGTTAACGCACATATTATTCTATCATTATTTCCTGCGCTTCATTTAAATTCGATAACTTTCATTCGAATAATAACAACACGGTAGGGAAGAACTGGTCTCTTCTTTGGAAAGTTAGGTTTTGCTGAAACTCCGAAACTGCTACAATGGATCACGAAGTTGAGGCGCGGAACAACGGCTTCAGCATCCATCCTCTTACCTGCCCGGTTAGCGTAAGTCTACGTACTTATACTCGAGGTACGAGAAGAAGACGAACGATCGGTGGTCTGTTCCCGCATATGTTTGTTCAACTACGCGACATCGTTCTGGAAGTCGGGCGTTCCTTCGCGGCAAAGAAACTGTTAATGCGTTTCTCTTCGTCAGCGCATGTGCTGATATACATACGGAACGTAACATCGCCAGCACTGATTCTGTATGGCTTGAGGACGAAGAATATAACAGTGGTCCTGTTGCAAGTATTCTTAGCCAAGGAAGTCATTCTGGAGCAAGGTCGCGACTTCTCGGGACGCCAATGAACTGATGTGGCACCAGTCTTTCAGCCATAAACTGGACCGGGATAATCATATGAACGGTTTCAAATACCTCCGTCGAAGTTGAAGATGATCTGCTGAAAATCAACCAGAAGGCGTAATGAACTATCAAACGACCGTCGCTGAATAACCGACTCAGAAACAAGTTTATTAAATCCGCTGTCTGCGAAATCCAGGCACAGAATGGTTGGTCGACTCCGGATCGGTAATTCAGGTCGTTGGGTCAACAATGACCTTGAAGCAATGGACGTCAAACTGACGCGGACAATCTCTGCCATGGACTTAATGGGTATCCCAGATACCATAGATGTGGACGTAGAACTCTTCCGGGGATACTGAAACGGTCATGAACGGAGATAACAACGACACGAACCATGAATTCGTCGGCAATCGTCAAACGATCGGGTAAACAGTTGATCGGAAACTGAGCACTATGACCGACCAATGAGTCCAGGCTTTGGTTCACGAAGACGATATCTCATCACTGTCAGAAGACGTTACTACGGGCAGGGAACTCCTGATGTTCTCGCGAACTCCCCGTCTGGAATGATGAAGGCTCACGAACATGGGGACTGGTGGTGAACTGAAGCGCATCTGCAAAATAAACTCGTATTTTGTCGTGCCTAATGGTTCGTACTATGAAGGTACCGCACTGAACTTATTTCTACCTGCCAGGACCGGTGGTTGAGATTTCTGCACGGTGACATCCTTTCACTGGCATATGTTCAGGAACTACCAGGCTGTTACTGTTGAAGGTCAACTGGTTCAGATTTCGACCAGCGGTGGCGTGCCGACCTTGACAGACCCTACCCTATAGGCTTTTGCTCGTGCTGGTCCGGCTACCGGGGATATATGATGCGACGTGACACAATATGCCAGTAATATGATGAATTGAAGATATGGTTGATGTACGTATATCAACCTTACCGCTAAGCTCTGTCGGTAGTCGTTAACACTATCGACTGGTGAACGATGACGTACCAGACTTCTTCATCACTAATCGCTCGAAATCACTTCTGTTTGGACCTCACGGAAGCAACCGTTCAGAGGAAAGAACGCTGGTCATCAGAGAACGGATGTATTTCCTCGGGGCTGACTGGTTTACGAGATCGAACGTCGGATGACTTTACGAATGAACAATCCGCTGGCTGGCGTTATCGAATACCGCCGACTATGCGGAAGTTAGATCATCTCGACGCTTCTTTCTGGTCGTGGGTATTCTCGTTATACGGTCTTCAATAAATGACTGGTAAATAAGTCAGGGAAAACGTTTATGATGATTTCGCCGGCTATTCAACGGACCGTCACGACTATATCCCCCAGGATTGAGAAATGTTTGAAACGCCGGAATTCGGTGGCGATACGCACCGAGGCAAATGGAGGACACGGAACTGTTGGACCAAATGGTTTATGAACCACGATCGTATATTACGAACCGTCAATGAACGGTGTTTTAAAGATTATGGACCGACATAAATCATATTCTCATCGACGACGAACGGTATCTGAACCGATTGAACCAAATATCAACGAAGACCGGAAGGCGAAACTTTCGCCGAATGTTCATTCTTCGAAAATCGAAATTCGCGAAGGAAGAGAATGTCGGCGATCTGAAGGAAGGTTACAAATTGGGCGAGTTCTGTCGGTTCGGAAATGCGTCGATTTCTTGGTTGCGGGATATATCGAGGCTGTGTTGCCAGATACCAGCAATATCGTGGCAAATCGAAATCACGGCAACGGAGATTTGAGGCGTTTATTACCGCCTCGGCATTGTCACTACTTACGGCAAAACCATTCAGAACCATGCGAATGCCGGTGGTTGAGTTGGGTAGTGCTATTACCAGAACAGGCAGAGAAGGGCCATCAATGGTAGGAAAACGGCTTTATTCAGCTTTCGATTTTCGCGTGATTTCACGTGCTATCTGCTTTGAACGGGTTACGGTACTGACTGATAACGGCCCTGCTTGAAGTTGAATGCTACGAAGACCGCGTGTGCGGCTTCTCTCTGCTTATGATTTTAACATCCGCTATGAACACTGGAATGAAGAACTTTGGATGCGAATACGCGTCGCGGATATGGAACGCCGGAAGACATCTCCGTAGTTCTATCCCCGTCACCGATGTTGTTGTGCATGCTTGGCTTTCGACGTGGAATCTCTCACGGTAAATTCGTTGGACGAGGACGCACGGTATGATCTGCCAATAGTTGTTTGAACGAGACGAAGCTACGAATACGACATCTTCTTTGGTTACGAAACGGTACGTAACTGAAAGAGGATGAATTTCACTCGTAACCAAGCAATACTATGTTTATATCGAGGTATTCTTGTTCTTCGGCGTCGGGATGTACCGCCAAATGAGTTATGAGATCAACTAGTGTTACCATCTAACTTTCATCGTATTGCATTACAAAGACTCCCGCGGTGATGACCAGTCGCCTGGTGTTAGAACCTTTCATATTCGTGACGAGCTGGCCGAGCGCGTAACGAATATGACGATTGAATCGAAGAACATGACATTATGAAACATACACTATCGTCGTGCACCGCTTCGATCGGCATCGCAACCGTTGGTGGCCGTAATTTCTTCTTTCACCCTAGAAACTTCGAAGCGTATTTCATCGCGGATATCTTTGCTTGATAGCCGGTAATTTTGCCAGCCGAAGCATTCTACAGAACACGATAAGCTTCGCTATGGTGCGGTTCGCGGTGACCGGGGCTTAACTTTCGTAGTTGAATGATGAGCTCTGTGGCGTAGACAACTGATCTGGCCCTTACTACGGGATAATGACCAATGACAGGGCGCGGAATTTCAACGTGCTTATTTTCTGATCAAACCGAAACAACACTGAATGTTGTAGATCACTGATATAACAATCTGACCGAACGTGATCGGTATTCCCCATTCTGATGTTTGTGGAGAGCGATCGACACTTGCTGGTAGTCGGCTGGAACGAAACGTTCTGAGCACTCCCCTGAGCCCTGAAGACGGAACAACATGTATACCGTCGAAAATTGTTGAAGGCTGCGTATATCAACCGGAAGTGATCGAGACGTGATGCCCAGATGAAGATTCTTGATTTGAAGCGCAACTGCGGTAGTGGTCACCGGCTTAATATAATGTTTGTAGTGAAGAGGCGGAACTGCATCATGTGACCTCTTACCGGTAGTTTATCGCTGAACAACGAAGAACGATCGTTTCGATTCCGGAGACCGGTAGAACCAGAGACGAGACGGGAACCATTGACGTCGGATCGAAAGATGATGGTCCATCTCAAACTGCTATTGAACTTCAACGGGCCTGTGGTGATGCTACGATAAATCGGCGCGGAGATCCCCAGATGACTCGCTCTCACGGCCTGGTGACGATCGAGGAATATTGAAGATGGCTAACCGTTCTTCTGGTGTTGTTTTGACCACGCCGATGAACCAATGACGACGACGGATGCTGAAGAAGTGGCGGCGAATCGACCAGTGTCGGTGAAGGACGAACCCGGCGAAGGAAGTCTGCTCTGTTAGCACCTGACATGTTCGACCGAACCAGCCCCAGGCCAGATTGATCGGACAGACCGAGCCGCCGCCAGGATATCGCTCCGGCGAAGACACGGTGACGGCTTCGGAAGATGGCGTGAATGAGTCGAACCGCCAACGGGGCTGACGGGAGACGAGCTTGACTTTCGATTGAACATTTCGCGTCGGCTTTATCTGAGGCGGATTGATGGTGCAATAATCTCGGCTAATAGTCGCATTGGCTTTTCAATGGGGAGGGACGTCGTGAGAGGGAACTGTGAAAAGTTTCAACTATATGTAATGGCGCATGAATTTTGGTAGGGATTTGGAAGATTATGATGGCGTGGGTAGATGGCGTGTTCCATTTATTAGCGGCGTCTGTAGGCGGTAGGTATGTTTGCTGTGGTAGAATGATGATCTTGGTTATGTTTTATGCTTCGTTTGTTAAAGCTCTACAACCTGGTAACTCTCAGTCTGATAACCTCGGTAATCGCACTGCAATGCTTACAACACTCACTTGCCCCGGCTTTCGATCCGGTTCTGGCTGTTTCGCTGATAGACAACTGGCTTCTGGCAAACTGATGAACTCACGTATATTCTGTACTGCTAAAGGAAGAATTTGGGATAACATCAGGATTTTGAACGAATTTCGCTCAAAATGTTCGCTTAATATGTAATCTGTCATCGGATGATTTCTTGTTTACTACTGATAAGAAATATGATTTGTTATTGGGGTCGAACTTGGTTAGAATATATATTGTATCTTGCTCAAATGTTTGGATTGAAGATATCCGGTCGCTGTCGTTATTATTGATTTATCAACCCATTGTTTGTAATGATGAACGCGATTCTATCGACTGATAACTATTGACGGCGATGAGACTTGGTCGTATGAATGCTGACACTATATGTTGGTATGTGTGATTGATGAAACGCATGCGCACGTATATGTATGTAGCGTATATGGCGTAGTATTGTTATTATTGACAGTATGATATTATATATGTTATATGTGATTCCATGTTTGATGGTGTGTTGAAGGCTACGGTAATGTCTTTATTTTGTCATCGCTAACATATTGTTCTCTTCATACATATTTATTTGTTATGCGAATCTGTTAATTCGGGAGGGCTATTTGAACTTTAACCAATCACCTGAACCGAAACATTTTCAGAACCACAAAGGCCACGCGCGATAAACGTATCGCGCAATATTAATGACATTATGACTTGTGGGCATGGACCGTTATGTTTAACAGGTGTATTTAATGGGCAACGGTATTCGGCTTGTACCCATATTTATGTGATTCCATTGTCTCAGTTTCGCCCATGTTCTTTCGAGCTTTCTTTACGGCTCAAATGTCGACTTCAGCTCCAACAAACGTTTATATTTTGTATCGGATAGGCTTTATCATATTCTAATTGTCGCTTATCGAACAGACGAATGGTACAAAGTGAGAGTCCGGAAGCAATACCTCGAGAACGTGCGTACTGGCGGTATTTCGTTCTTTTGGCTTCAATGAAACTTCAATGTTTTGGTAAATACCTTATACAAAGAGAATCGAGGCGATCGGCATCTTACCTCAAACGTTAATCTTCGAAATCGGGCTGCTCGCCATTCATATTTTATTAGTGATCTTCGTCACGAAGACTTTGAACGAATCGATGTCGTCCATCGGAAATGCGCGAAGATCATCTGAAGGCTGAACGTCACTGTTCACCGGTAAAAACGAGAAGAGATATATTCAAAAGCGTTCCCGCCCATTGCAATGATTCGAACTATTAATGAGCTCGCCCGCCGTAATGCGAAAGTGACGACGATCATCTGAAAATTCGATAACTATGGTGCTTGTCGTGCGATGTTAATTGACATTATAAGGGCGGAAGTGATACCGCTACCGAACCCTTGATTCGTATGCATGCGCGTGATTCGAGACATTCGTGTTCCTGATTTGGTACGACATTATTCGCAGTTACTGGATTCGGACACAACCATCAAACGCATCGTCATCGAACGCGCCGCTAAAGTGTTTTGATCTGATAAGGAGGTCTCGGACCAGAGATATTACGACAGATTTCGGCGAATTTGCGAAGTTATCATGGCTTTGTTTTAGGAAGTCAGTAAAGCGTAGTAACGTGATTACGATAAGTTTCTATTATGGACGTCGGGCGGGATGTGCGGTTGACCGACTTTAAAACCATTTTGATAATCATCAGTTCGTTTTCTTCGGCATATTCACTGGTCTGTTACACGGAATCTTCAACTCTAACGTCTGGCTCAGAAGGCATGAAAATCTGAAATCTGGTATACCATTTTGCTTTTAAAAACCTGTGATGATAGACGCTGCACGGGAGAACTACCCCGGTATTGACAATAATATAAATGACACATCTTCCGGCAAAATGTTAAATGCGCATTATCGGTAATATTACCCGATATACATCTGGTTCTGTTCGAACAATGATTTAAAAGCAGGTGATTTACTGTCACCGCTTGAAGATGGCATGTTAAGATGACTCTACATCTCTGGTGTTAAGTTGACGAACTTTTGTTTGACTAATGCGAATGATATTGTTGAAAATAATTGTTAAATGTTATGTTGAACTTTGTTTATGAGCGGTGTATGTGAATGACTGGCGTGATGTTAAATCCCAAAGTTGTTAATTTTGAACCCGGCCAGTTTCGAAGTAATAGTTTTATTTGTATGCGGTGATAGAGAATTGAAGACAACGAATTGATATAATTCTTGGAGTTTGCTGCAACGGTGATGCTTGCATATGTGAAAATCTGTAGCCAAGTCGACGCTTTAACTGATGTACTGAAGTGTAAATGTAGCTCCGGCTATTATTCCTTTCTATGTCATGTTGCTGATGTTAATTCGAAGACTTTCAAATCATCTGTCTGACTTATTCTGTACTGTTAATCCTTTGGGGATATGGTCAATGTTTGTTAATGGTAATAGCTGGATCACATTGTCATCCGAATAAAGTGCGTTTCGCTACGCTTCAATCGAAATTCGGCATCGTACGCAACCTTTCGTGTGTTAATATGCGTGCGCATGAGTTATCGCCCTTCAGACGGTATTTACGGCAGCCTCTCTTCTGTTCTCAACATAATTTACTGCGAGTATGGGCCATTATTGATAATGAATTCCATCGTGAGACTGGATCGCAAAATGTGAAAGTGGGTTCCTGAAATCTTCTTTGCGGTATGTTGTTGATTCCCGGGCCTGAAAATTAACTCGCTCGCGCTACCTCGCTCGCCTCCTTCGCTACACGCCTTTCACTTTCGCTCGCTCGCTCGCTTTCACTGGTGCCCTCCTCGAATTGGGCAATGGTCAACAATCTTGAGACCTAAATCAATCTCGGTTGATGATTTCCTGATTCCCTCAACCGACATGTATTCGTGCATTTATTTCTGAAATGAAGTTGAAGACGGTGGCTGGAAATGAACAGTCGTCGAATTATTACGTATGATTCATTCGCTTCCCAACATCGGAAGTGAATATTGTTCAGGGATATTAATGATATATTGTTATACATCGTAAAACATGCATACAAAATAACCGAAATTTATAATTAGGTGTTTTAATCGCATCCCTAATATTGATTAACAACGTCGCCATAGGAACAAAGGGGTTTTGGCAGCAATGATAATGGTGAACCATTATTTCGCTTCCGCAGGCCACTCTGCGGTTCTTAATCTGTAACGAAAATCACCGAGAATCGACCATGTCGAAATAATGTTGAAGATTGCCGGTGTTGGTTACGTTGATGATTGTTTTATACGGTATTCTGGTGGTGGGCCGCGAGTTCTTTAAGTTCTAAGCTTAAGACATTTTTATTTCGCTATTATTATGTCCGGGTGAATATTTCAGATATTTCGATTTCGCTCCACTGATAGTTATCTGACCTACCCGCACGGTGAATTATCGCAAAGTTTGATAACTGAACGAAATAGTCGCTGTTTCCATGCCAATCATTTTTCAAAATATTTGATGTTAAATACTCCCAATTGTATATGATTCGAAGATGAGGACACGTATTGAGAAATCGTTATATAATGGCCCCATTCTTGGATGAAAATATTGCATCAACTGATGATAATAAACGGTAATGTTCACCCATCTACGCTCAAATATTAGGTTATCAACTCACTGATTCTGTGATACCTTCATACCAGACTTTCCCCCAAAATATTGATAATATCGATGTTACTATGATAAAAATCGAAGAACTGAAAACGAAGGTTAAACTGCACTGGTATGGAAAGGTGCGACATCAAAGATATTGTATTCGAGAACTCTCGGAAATATTTATTGTGAGCTAGAATCGGCAGCAAGAGACGGACTTCTTCACTGAAAAATAAGTGTGTTTTTACTGAGCTATTTAAATCGCAAATGAACCAAGGAACATTACTTTTAAAGATTGTTAACCAAAGTTCCGGTACTCTTTCACGTTTTAGACTGTTCTCTCATGTTAGTCGGGGACAAGAATTTGTAATGTTTGGCTTAAAATTCGGCTGAAGACGAATATCGTGCGATATCCTGTTCTACGACTTGTACCATATGCTAATTGTATTTGTGTTATCGATAAATGGTAATGTTCTGCGGCGTTGTATGTTCATTTTCGTACTCTATGTTACCTTTATGGTACCGAAATGATTCTGTCTAACTTTGAATGACTTTATCGATACCGATTGTTATTTTTGTGACGTACTTGCTGGGCATGTGACTAACGCGGTAAACGTATGGCGTCGTTATCGACTGCCAATGGTATCGCCGGAACGATAACAAAACGAAATGGGGCGTGCGGCACTGGAGATAACTTCGATGTAACAGAAAGAGAACTAAATGACGGATACTTCACGTGATGTTCGACGCTGCGCAAAGCACTGGTAGCTGAAGTAATTTTAGATATCTGAAGTTAAACATCATTTGATAAGACTGGCGATTTTGTGATGCGGCGACCATATGGTAATGGCAACTACGTTATTAAACCGGGTCCCTGTCTGCAATGCGATTATTGTCGGGGTCGAGGTGTTATTGATTGTCGAGAATAGTCGGTTTAAACATTTCGACATAACCATCATCACAACCGTTTATCGGTCACGAGCACGGTGATAAATTCGATCAGCGCACCGCCAAACGTCGAACAGCACGGTCGCAGCCTGAATTGAAGGAAGAACGAAAATCGCACGCTGCGACGACCCGTATTTGTCCGTGACGAAAGCGTCTTTCGCAACTGTTGTGGAGAAAGAAATTTTGTGCCAATGCGTCAAACTACAATGAACTTCCGCTGTATCGTTACGAAATAAATGTCTCGTCGTACGTAGTGGTAACAATTGAATGACAATCGACATACGTGGGGCTAAAATTCCGTCCTATATTAACGACAAACGTATATGATCAGTGCAGTCGATCGGTAAATGAGGATGACCGGCAGGTCTTTCATTAACGACTGCCAGGTCATTTTGAGTGGGTTGTTCGTCTTTGTGGTCAACCGCCGGATTGCGTAGTGTGTCGTTTATTTCCGAAACCTTATCATCACAGGTGTATACGCACTGATTACTCCTTACTCCCAAATCATCGGAGCCAAATTGTTGGCGATTGTTAAACAATACGAATTACGTCATTAACGTTTCTTATCGCCATGATCTATCTTTTCTTGGCACATCGATCGGCATTTGAATTGTGTTTGTTAATGAAATAATCCCCAGGCGAAAATTCAGCGACCAACGTACAGCTGGTCACATGGAGCATTGTGCGACCAGCGGTGTACATTACTGTTTTCTCGATGGTGTGATGTCGAATGGGGCGTTACTAAACTGGAAGTGCGCAACCTTCGGACGGGAGCTTTCAAACATTCCGTTTCAATGGTCTAGATGACGCGCCAAACTGATCGAAGCTATGTTTGTGGGGCGACTTTATGATAACCATGGAAAGCCGGATTTAGCGGCGGATAACTGCGTCGTTTCGAATTTGAGCATTCAGGTCGATAACATCTGGTATTGTGTGTCGACTTTAATCGAAACGCTAATTATCAATGCGCTTTCACTTTGTTGATGTTGAACATAAATATAACCGAGTTATCATGTCTGAATGACTTACTTCTATTGATATTGATGTTGTCGGTGGCAGTATTTAATCGGACTTTACGCGCGTGTTCTCGACCATTTTATATGCACGGCGGCTCTGTCTTCCCGGCTTCGTATTGAAGATTCTCATTTTATGATGAACCGATGAATATCGCTAACTAACTGATTTTACGAAGCCAGTTATCGATGTCTATCAATGGCAACATATATTCCAGTATTGACTGAATTCAACCATATACTGAAACTTACTGAGTCGGAATTTGTCGCTGCATATGATGACTATATGTCGAGGTTATTATCAATCGTCCGAATATCAGGCTAACTTTGTTGTCGACGATGACTGCGAATTGATTGATCGGTAACAATCGAGATTGATGCGGTATTTCAAACGAACTAACCGGGGCATGTTTCATCGGCAATGATGTTCAAAGGTTGGTTTTATGTTGCATTTCATGGCGATATAAGCTTCGTTCCAGTCGTGATTGGTATCTTAGCGCCGAAGGTATGTTTACTGGCGTACTAATCGTCGCTTTGAAGATGTTATTTAAATAAACTACGCGTTTCGCGTACGTGCGGTAACAGTTGAAGTGACAGCCTGACCGATTATTTTCGATGATTGATCGTGTCGAACCAATCGTATGGTTTTAACCAATTCTAACCAGTGGCTACTCATCTTCAATCATATGATTGGGATGATAGGATGTTTAAAGATGTTTATACTAATGACGACGATATTGAACCGGCTGTCGAACAGGGCTGAAATTGATAATAAGATATCGCTTGTAATACCTTTATTGAAGGCCATACTCGTAATTTTAAAGGCAGATAATCGGCTCGGACGAAAGTAACCGGTATCAACTGATATATCTTTGTATTTAAACTGATTTGAAGGCACAAACCAATTTAATGATTTCGGCCTTAAACGGCGCGATTGGACACCATACTGAGCCGTAGTTACTTACGACGCAATGATTTCCCCGAAAGTCCGCCTTTCACCTGACGGACGTCAGCCGGAAGGTGGAAACTTGAACGGTATTCGTCGCTTTCGAACCGGACTTTTGAGCATGGTCTTACCCTGCTCCAGGATTCGTATTTTGTGCTCGGTCCCCATCGGGGCTGCAACTTAACAATCTCGATTCATAATCATATCCTACAGCTATGAACGATTACATCGGAATTTCAAATCGATAATTCAATTTCTTTAAAGGGAGATATTGAAAGTTGAATCGCTACTGTTTCATTTTTGAAAATGTTTATCCTTGGTGGAAAACTGGCACGAAACCTGTCGAAAAGGCAATGATGAATATGGAAGTATTGTGGCTGCCTATAAAAATGTGTGTTTCCTTTACTGACTCGGCATCATTATTTGTGCGGCTGAAAATGGGGAACTTTGGTAGCAGTTAAACTGAGTTTTATTTCCGTTTCGATTATATTTGTAAAGATGTCGACATGAAATAATTTGAAATTTGCCTTTTGACTTTCGGAGACTGTGATCTTTCCAGATGAGTGAAGGTATACGCTGCAGCGAGCCATGACCGATCTCGTGTTAGTGAAGCCGGCGTCATGGCGCGGTAAACATGGTGGATTATCCTGAAGCTGCTGCTGGCTGTTAAGCTACGTAACGATTGTCGATGCTTCGTTTTGAAGAACTGCTGTCGTCCTGGGGTAACGCCAATGTCATCATGTTTCCTTGTTGAGTTCGGCATAATAACAGGCGTTCTTTCACGTGACTTACTGCGTGTTTGTATTTGCCGGCATTGCAAGCCTTTCGACGCTCGCCTGAAATATCAGGCATGTTGTTGCATTCATATACGGTCATTGTCCATAATAATGTATATTGATTTTTCGTAATATGGTACTTTGATCATGGCAGCTTGCACGGCTTGCGTATTTAATGGCGTAGCCAAATGAATTGATTTGTTGTATTAAGCATTCGTGGCTGTTGTCCATTTTCATGTAACTTCTGCTCGCGCTTATGATGATGCGCCTTTGAACTGATAATTACGGCATCGCACTGTTTATGCTAAAGAGATTTGCTGCGTATTGTTGAGGAATTCCGCAAACCGGGGCTGAATGCTGCCAAAATAATGAAACCGGGTTTTATTGATCACTTCTTTCAGTGTTTCTTAATTCCCCTATGGCGTGAAATAGGAGTGGTGAATAAAGGCCGTAATCGGGTGTCTTGCTGAGCGATCTTCGGCAACAATGACCGAACCATTGCTTGAAGAACGCTCGCCGCTGCGCTCACTCGCTCTTTCGCTCGTCGTCTTTTCACGTAGCAATGTGAACGGTTTCGACTTCGGCTGGCACTGACTGACTTTGCGATCGCAACATCTTGTTCAGCGCGACACCGACCGTATTGGGCATTCGGTATTGAAACGGCGCAGATGGTTACGCTTCGATAACTGTTATTTCTTCTTTTCTTTCTCTTCGCTCGCCAGAACGCGATTTCAGGTAACGAAATATGACATGGTGCTCTGTTTCCAGTCGTCATATTTAACCGTGACTGCGATTTTAAGATAAAATTTAAAGACGTGATGATAGAATTATTGCAGCATATTCATCATCTCCGGCTGTCGGCGATAAATTAGGATATTGAAATACGACCCGTTGAAATAAACGGAAAGCAACCGAAGATTTATGATTAGGTTTCCAGAGGTGGTAAATCATGGATAATGATATTTCACTATGGTGTTAACGCTGAAAGACTGACACCGACGGCTGCGGTATATATATTCTCTGATTCGCCTTACGAATTATCGTAGAAGACAATGACAAACGGTGGGGCGATGCGGCGCAGGATGCCCAAAATGCTGCGCTTTCAAACGAAGAACTGAAGGCTGATATTGATTTTCGACGGTAACTTTAACCGCTTCTATGCGACGCTGGGCGGATACAACAGCTGAGCATCGCGGGTACGGATAACATCATATATTAAGACTGGCGTTTTGAAAATAATTTACGATGGCTGTATGAACGGCCGTTGATGGTCGTAAATCAACGCCTGAAAGCCGAAGGCCTCGGCCACCGTACGTCACTATGGCTTGCTGATAGATTACGATTCGATCGCCCTACCGGCAATGAATAACTGAAAGGCGGAGTGAAGCGCATGACTCACCGCGAACGTTGCTCTTCCATCAGTTACTGCTTCGTATATTCGCTTCTGAAACTTCTTTGTCCGTGTTAAAGGCGAACAAACGTCTCACCAATATTGTGATGAAGAAGGTACAGCAAATGCATCGAGCACCTGTGAGCTCTTTCCTTATCTATGTCGTTATGGCAACTCGGCATCGTGCTGCATTAATGTATGGTGGAGATAATGTTAACTTCGATTATCCGACAGAACAAAGTGCATTTGGTGCAAAATTCAAACGGCGGTAACCATGAATCGATGGATATTCGCCGAGTCGTTTGTTAATTTCGTTCTGTTCTGTCGTATTCAGACATGGTTGCGTGGGGTGTATAATGTCGTCAATGATTTCAAACATATGCTGCGTGTCTATCACTGATACTCATACTCCCCATCATGGAAGCAAATTGACCAGCGATGACAAACAATACTGAATTACATAATGCGATGGCTGATTTCTTATCGCCATGTTTGAATGTGATTTCTTGAGTCGACGCCGTTTCTTTGGACATGGTTTTAATTGTGTTTGTCGAAACGAAGTACGAGGACTGCGTCAATTATTACCAACTGACGAGCATACGGCTGTCACGTGGTATTGGCCGTGGCGAATCGATTATTACAGCAATTTTCCTCAGGCACGAGGATCGAGGAAGCCGGGGAATTATATTCTTAAAATGCGCTGTACATGAGCTCCAGGCATTCCATTTCAATAGTTCTAGGCTATAATGATAAACTAATCGAAAGCTAGAATACTGAAGGACATTTGAAGTGTTATACATGAAAGTAGATACGTTGGCTAACATTGTGAATATTTGCGTCGTTTCAATTTCGAACATTCCAATCGGTAATATCTGAATGTATTGGCGAGCGCTATTCGCTGACCGGCGTTGAATTTCATATATATGTCAGAGTTACTTTCATGTCTGTGTATTTCATACTTGCTTCCTGATAATGATAATGATGTTATCGGTTTTGCGAAATGGACTACGCGTGATGTTTCTTAACATTGTTCTGCTACCTTTTGGCGGCTCTATCTTCAACTAAATGATGAAGTTCGTTTTTATATTGTTGAAGAATTTCTTGTTACACGAAGCCGGTTATCGGTGTCTGTAACGACATCATATTATTATTGATGGTCTATTGCCAACGGCTTACTGGTGGGAACAATGCTTTACGTATATATATTGTCGAGTTGTAATCAATCGTCCAGTATCAGATACTTTATCTGTGCGAATGATTGATCGATTGGTGAATAATCGAAGATTGATGCCGGTCGCTAAACGACACCGAGCGGTGAATTGAAATCGAACACCTTTATTCTGGAACGCTTCGTTTTCATCGGCAATTCGGGTTGCGTTATGGCAGTCATGTTGGTTTACATCGAAGACGCCGAAGACATGTTCTAACGTAATCGTCCTTTTGAAGATGGTGAGCAGGCTTTACGTGAGTTTTCTTGACGCGATGCGTTAACAAATTTGATAGTGACTGACCGACCATTTCGTGTTGATCGGTATTAATCAACCAATCATCAATTATGAATTTTAACCAATTCCCCAACTTGCTGAATGACACTAATAATGATTAGGACGATGTTCGGATCGAATAACATATATTACGACGACTGATATTAATGTGGTGTGGCTGAATTGATAATAAGGTAATAAAGATTCGATACCCTTCGTGGTACCGACTGTCCGCTTGACGGTGAACGTAATAAATCATGACTAACGCTGAATCGTGGATCCGACTTTATTCGATCGTTATATAACTGGAATATGCTTGTGCGCGTCGATTAAACAATGAAACAAACGAATCGGTGCATTTTGTCTATTTGTGCTGAAACTGAAGTGTGGTGTGCAATCGACCAGCGCTTTAAAGTGTCTTCAATTGATATTTCTCCAGTTCGAATTTAAAAATAACTGATAATGTTTATTCGATTGATTCGGTGATGAAATATTTGGAAAACGACCGCTGCTTTATTATTGAACTTGCTTATTATTCCGGTCACGCTAAAGATGAGAACATCGATCACCTCGGTGCCAGTATTAATGATAAACTGGCTCTTTCAGGCACGGAACGGTTAACATCGATTGATTATTGGTATGGAATAACGACAGATTAACGTTGATGCGTCGCCGAACCGGTTCGTTCCCCACGTAGTACAATGATGACTGCAAACGATGAAGCGGCGTCAAAACTAAACTCGCGGTAACGCGACATTCTTAACTGTCGATAACCGAACGCTAATGTTGACGACTCTCGTGGATAAACGGCACTTGTCGTGAAGTCTGAAAATCGCGCGCCATATTAAAACATTCGAAATGTTACGCTTTGATGATAGCTATATCATGACAAGCTACCAGCGATGACGCCATCTGACGCAAAACAGGGACCGGCTAACGATGATTTTAAAGGCAGATAATCGATGGACGAGAAAGAACCTCCGGCTTTGTACTATCACGTATTTCGTTTTTAAAGAGCTGATTTTGAACATTGAAACTGTTATTGTTGTTCCAAAGAAATCGATGAAAATGGACTGGCTTGTGCAGTTAGAGGGTACCATGCCTGAGGGACCGTGAGTGCCCCGCATTGCCTCTGCTACATGGATTCCCCGAAGGTGCTCGCTAGTTACTGGCGGTTGTCGGCAGCCGAAGATGAAACTGAACTGTTTTAAAATTCGGGTATTATGGGGAACTTTTCGAACGTGATTAACCCACTCCTTGCCACTATAGAGGGGTTAATAATTTACGTCTTCGGTCCCATCGGGCGGCCGCTGATGTCTGGGATATAACCATGTCCACCAATGAAACGAAGACGGTCACATCAGGCCGTCAGAATATTCGATTTTTAAAGGATAATATTAAGGTAACAACATTATAAAGATCGCTTTACTCGTCGATCAGCGGCAGGGCGTTAACGACTGTAACTCCTGTCGAAAGAATTTCCTGGTGTCGCCAAATGCCTTATCTTGCTATATGTATCGAGGTGTTTTCCTTTACTACTTTGTCTCGGCATAATTTCATTTGTTACAACGCTTTGCTTCGAAATGAAGGAACTTGTTAGTCGCGGACAAACTGAGGTTGACACCGTGCTGTTAATGTCGTGAAATAGTTCAATTTTGCACAGCACGGCTCGGTTTGTGGTCTTTTCAAAATGAGGTGGTATGGTACTGACCGATATACCGAGTTGAACTCGAAGCCGGCTCATCGGGAAGCGGTATGATCGAGAGGTACTGCTGATGTTGAGCCATGGCTGTTGTCGATAGACGTATGACGCTGGCTTATTATTGAGATGGTAGACGACGATGCTGGCAATGATGGTGGGATGAACTGCGTTTTTGCTTTTATTCTGTCGTCTATCCCGACTTAATTGTCCTCGCTCACTCACTCCTTATTTCATGTTACTACTGGTTTATGAAATTTCATATGCCAGAAATGGTCGCCAGATAAATGCGCTGTCGGCACGGTATTATAGTGAAAAGCGTAATTTAATGCTAAGAATACTGTTGCGCCGATATGCCGCAAATCAACCGTGTTCAACGCGTCGATGTCGGTATTGCCACCGTTTCTCGGCATTTATCAGCGGGACACCTAAGTTTGACAGTTTCGAAATTTATTTTCGGCACGATTACAACTGATGAAATGGTCATCGTGCTGCTTCCATGGGCACTAACATGTTGAGCCACTTTTATGGCTTCTGAATTCCGGCGTATACACGGTAAACCGCCGGGTGTGCATTACTATGACCAATGATGACTTTCTCAATTTTGTTTGGCAAGGGCCTGATGCCCTGGAAATACGGCGCCGTGCCCTCGTCTATACGTTGATCGTGCGCATCTGCGCTGCCGGTATTGATTTACTGTCATCAATTGCGAACTTCCCGATATAGCTGATATTTTGTTGATATTGATGATGCGACTTCGCTGGTATTTGACACGTACCCGTGGTCGGGTTAGGCCTCGTCTTTAACGGCTTACATGCCCAATCGTAAAGGCGACCTTTGAGACTCGATGGTCGAATCGCGGGCACAGACGACTCATAATCAATAATGTGACTGCGTATCGAATCGTCTTTCGATGGTTGTTGAACTCGATGACACGGGCCGCCGCCATATCGCTGAATATTTAACGTTGTTGCGTGGAAATAAACTTTCGCCGCTCGCTGGTACAGAGGTGTTGTTTCTTGTTGATGCCAAACCATTATCGTGCGGAACGGTTATTTTGTTTTCGGTGTTACGTAACAGAATAAGTGCCGGGCTCTTTGATCGTCGCTGGGCGATCACCTTGACTTACCTTTGTTCAAACAATCTTACGGCGATGACTCCTTCAATGAAACCTTTCGTCTTGGTCGAGTTTGCGCACGGGCCGCTTTCGCAATATTCAATGGCGAGACTTCACATGACCGCTTCGCACATTAGCTGCCATGTTGAATCGAACTGCCGAGTCAGCGTGACAACGAGCTTTACCGCTGAACCGCCCATCATCAGTGACATCTGAATCATCGGCTTTGTCCGCAGTGACAGATACCGTCTTGAACGGCTTACCTCGGTTACAATCACGCGTCATATCGCGGTGACGTATGGTATCGACACTGACGAATCTTTCATCTTGAGGTAGACGCGTACCGACGCTTACGTCATGGCCGGTCAAATTCGGCTCGGTATCGGACGTTAAATCTGCGTGATATCTACACTCGGTAACGATCACGCCTACCCCAATTATTGATTCGACGAACTCAACAGTCCACGTTGACGAATTCATATCTACCTCGGCAACATACCGGTCATTCAGCGATTGACATGATGTTTCGTATAACGGTTACGCCGACCGAGATAATCGAATGAGGTCGCATCGATATCTTCGGTATCCGGTCCGTTGATGAACGGGCATCTTCGCTGACATCTGCCTCGGTATCGGTGCTCACTTTGTTTTACGAATACCTATCTTGACGGATCTACCTCATTATCGGTCTCGACACGAATTTTCAATCTTGACGTGACATCTACTGACGCAGATACTATGTTGGTGACATCTTACCCGTATCGTCTCATTGACACCAGAATACTATCTTGACCATCTGCCTCGGTAATCGGTCTCGCTGGCGAATACCTAATCACCGGACGTAACATCTACTGCGGTAATCGGTCCTCCTTTGACACCAGATACTACGACGTAACATCTAAATCGTCGACCCTTTCCGCTTCAGATACTTACACCATTGACATCTACCTCATTGGCGTACCCTACCCGAACAGTGTGATGGTGACTTTATGACGACTTCGTTTTTCGACTTGAAGATAATCCCTGCGCGTGATGCCGTACTAACGATTAAAGATAATCGGAGATGAATAAATCGATCTGTTCATCGTTCATAAACGGGCGATATTTCGCCGGCATCACTCGATATCGTCTCGCTGAGCACCAGATACCGATAACGATAAATCAACTAAGTATCAGGGTGCATAACTGATACCCTGTACCGGGCAGCCGGCATCACCTCGGTATCGTCGCACTTTGATACGAATAAATGATGACGACATCTAAATCATCGTGACCTCCTTCACATAGATACCTATGACGTGACATCCGATATCGGTCTCGCTGTTACGAATACCTATCTTGACGAACATCCTATCGGTATCGGTCTCGCTGACGAATACTATATTGACGATGATCTATATCGGTGCTACTTCGACGATTTCGACGACGTTACTCGATAATGGTCCTCACCACACAAATGCTTCTTTAATGACATCACCTCATTATCGTTCTCGCTTTGACAGATACTGACGGGCATCGGTTTTCATTGACATCGGTCTGACATCGGTATCGTCCTCATTCGCTGCGGTGCGTGGGCATCTACTGCGTCGATTCTCGCGGTATATCGCGACGTGACGTCACGGTCTCGCTTACGCTGCGCGGCTGTTGACGAAATCGATAAAGTCTCTTAACATGTACTATCTTGTCGTGACATCTGCGCTGGTATCGGTCTTTCGCTGTTACTACAATAACGGGCGTAATCACCTCGGTATCGGTCTCGCTGACGCGCTTACGCATGTTGACGTGAATGTCTGCGCGTCTTCTTCAGCTCGCTGACTTCAACATACCTATATTGACCGACATCTAACATCGGTCCTCGCGGGCGCGGTGTCATGAACAATTACTGCGCAGATATCTATCTTGATGTTTGTTTGCTACTATATTGACGTGGGCGGCTTCTCATTGTCGTGTACCTATCTTAACGTGACATCTACCTCGTATCGGTCTCGCGGTACGAATACCCTATCTTTACGACATCTTCATTATCGATTCGCCTTGTTTCCTGAACTATAACTGACATTGATCCTCGGTATCGGTCTACCCTATCTTGACGTGACCTCGAAGTCGATCTGTGACATTGACGTCTATGTCGGTCTCACTGGCTGCTTGACGGCATCTACTCGATATCGTCTCACTGATACGCATCGTTGACAAATCATCCCCGGGCTACCTATCTTTACGTGACATCTACCTCGATGATGAATTATCTTTGACGATGCCGACGTATTACCTCGATATCGTGCCGACGCACATGTTGTTTAAACACCGTCATCGTCGTCATATTTCAGATACCCTATCTTATCTTGACGTGACATCTACGGTCTCGCTGACGCGGATACTATGACATTGACATCTACCTAAATCGGTCTCGCTGACTGCGAATACCTAATCTTCGCGAACATCCTTCGGTAATCGTTTCGATGACACCGGATACCCTATCTTGACGTGATGTCGGTCCTCGCCAGACACTAATATCAACGACGTGACATCCTCGATATCGGTCCTCGCTGACGCAGATACTTTCGTGATGACGTATTTATCTAATCGTCGACCCTCGCCAGATACTACGCTCTTGACGTGACATCTACCTCGATGTCGGTCCTCACTTGATACCAACTAGTGACATCTACCTCGGTATCGGTCGCCGGTGTTTGAATTATCCTATCGCACGACGTGACATCCTACTTCGCTGTTTACTGAATACATGTATGACGTGACATCTACCTCGGCATCGATCTCGATGACTCGAGATGCGCTAACGACCGATCCCTCGGTCGCTGGCGATACTAGCGCTGACGTCATCTACCTCGTATCGTTTGATACCGAATACCTATCTTTGACGTGACATCGTCTCTGACGAACTATTGACGAACATCCGCCGCTACTCGCCCGACCTCGCTTGACGACACTGTGGCTTTCGTTCTGACTTTACGCAAAATGACACGGCGTGGCATCTACTCGGTATCGTCTCTTGTTGCAGATACCCTATCTTGACATTGTTTGTATCGTTTGAATACCTATCTTGACGATCCCTCGACATCGATTCTCGCCTGTGACATCTACCTCGGTATCGGTCTCGTGACACGGTACCCTGTGACGTGTTTTACCGGTATCGTCTCTTGTTTACGGCATCTACACTCGTATCGGTCTTTTCACTTTACGCTGCATGTTGACATGGCGTATCGATCTTTCGCCAACATACTTACCTATGCGACAATGCGGTATCGTTACTCGCTGGCGAATACTATCTTGACGTAACATCTGTCTGTATGTTGACGACCAGTGGCACCACTTCGGTATGTATCTCGCGTCTTGACATGGCGTATGTCGTGTAAAACACGGGTGTCTACCTCGGTATCGTCCTCGCTGTTTTACGTGCTAACGACACTCGGTATTCCGCTGACAACATACCCTATGTGACGACATCTCATTGTCGGTCCTCACTGACGCAATGCCTGACGAGACGTCTGCTTCATTCGGTCTGTGACGCAGGCCTCTTTGACGTGTCGATTCTCTGGCAATTCTTGACTTTGTATACCTCGGTATCGATACTCGCGACACCAGGCCGTGATTGGCATTTCATCGTCGTTACATACATGAACTCCTTACCTATCTTGACGTGACATCTACCTCGGTGTCGGTCTCGCATTGCAATTACTAACTGGTGACATCTACCTCGGTATCGTCATCGGTGACGCCGTTCTATGGCGACGTGGGCGTCTGCTTCGGTATCGATTCTCGCTGGGCACCGAATGCGCTCATCTTGACGTCTCGGCATCGGTCTCGATGACTCGAGATGCATGTCTTGACGACATCTTACCTCATTAATCGGTCATCGCGCTTTACCGGCGATTCTTCTTTACCGGCATGTCACTGTTATCGACCTCGCTGAACACGAATACCTATCTTGACATTGTTTGATCTACTTCGGTATCGGTCTCGCCCCGACGCCGAATGTCTACCTCGGTATCATTCACTCGCGACGAATACCTATTATCTATCTTGACGTAACATCCATGATATATGTCACTCGCTTTGACTTCCAACATACCTATAATTGACGTGGGCATCCCCACTCGACATCATTCACCAAGATATCTACCTTAGTATCATTATAGCGACAGAATCTCATCTTGATAACATCTACCTCGACGCTGTATCCTCGCGACCAACAGCTATATTGACGTGGGCATCTACGGCCGGTCTCTGGCTTACGAAACTTGTTACTGACGTAAACATCCACTCGGTGGCTCGTTCTCGCGTTTACGAAACCTGACATTGAACATCCACCTCGGTATCGGTCTCACGGCACGCAGATACCAGCGACATTGACATTTATAATTATCGGTCATAACGGCAGATGCCTATTCACCGACAATGGCATCTGCCTCGATCGGTCTCGCTGATACGAATACCGATCTTGACGTGACATCTACCTCGATATCGATCTCGCTGACCACCTAATCTTGACGTGGCATCTACCTCGGTATCGGTCTCGCACGACGCACGTACGCATCGTTGACGTAACATCTAAAATCGGCATCGTCTCGCTCGTAAGTCTTTCTCTTTGCGTATCCTCGACAATACGGTCCTCGTCACCTATCTTGACGTTGCATCTGCACTCAGTATCGATCTCCTTGCAACAGTGACGTAACATCTACAAATCATCATCGATCTCCTTTCACGTAGTCTGTCGTGACGTGGGCATCTACTACGACCATCGGTCTCGCTGTTTACCAGATCTTGACGTGATCACCTCGTATCGGTCTCATGACTTACGAATATCTTAGGCGACATCCATAAATTGCTCGGTGCTCGTGGTACGGTGCCTGTCACCGGCGATGCACTCGATGGTCTTTCATATTTGGTATTTCAATGTTTGGGTACGATGTCTTGGCATCGTTGTCGGTTATGCTTTGACGCGGTAGCAAACGGGTGGGCGATGCGGATAATCGTTTATAAGCCCAACGGCAATGCTACCTTATCTTTTGACGTGGGCATCCTACCTCGGTGTCGATGCCGCTGACGCGGATATCTATCGTTGATCTGCCTCGTTGTCGGTCCTCATTGACGCGGATACTATCTTGATACGAACGTCTACATTGTCAGTCTCTCGCTGGCCGGGCCTTATCGACGTAACATCTACCTCGTATCGGTCTCGCTGGTACTTCAGCATTGACGGCAGCATCGTCGGCGTCGTCCTCGCTTCACGCGGAGAAATACTATCGCGCGATCTATTTCGGTATCGGCCTCGCACGACGCAGACCCTATCTTGACGTGACGCCACCTCGGTAATCGGTCTCATTGACTGCAGATACCTTTCTTGACGTGACATCCTATTCGGTATCGGTTCGCTGAACAGACTGCTTTCGTATGATGATGACATCTGGAAATCATCGTTTCCCCTACTACGTACATCACCTATCTTGACGTGACATCTACACTCGGTGTCGGTCTCGCGCGAATCTATCTTGACGTGAACGTACCTCGATGTCATTTCCTCGTGACAGATATACTGCTAACGACGTGATCACACTCGGTATCCGGTCCTCACCGAACACAGATATTGACGTAACGGCTACTTCGGTATCGGTCATGACCAGATACCTATCGTGACGTGACATCTACCTCGGTATCGGCGGCTTCCGCGCAGATATCTTGACATTGACGTCTGCTTCATTATCTGTCTCGCTGTTCTTCTATCGAACGTATCTACCTCATATATATCACCTCGCTGACCAACATCCCTATCTTGAACGACGACATCTACCCTCGGTATCGTCATCGCGACGAACATATCTTGACGACATCTACTTCGTTATCGTCCTTCGCTGATACAGATACCTACCTACAATAATGACGTGACATCTTCCTACCTCGCCGCTATATCGCGGTAACGTACCTATGTTGATTGACATCCACATAGGTATCGATCTCGCTTTGCCGAATGTACCCTATCTTAATTGGTAACATCTACGCGGTAATCGTCGCTCACTGATGCATTCTATCTTGCGTGAACAAATCATACTTCGATATCATTTTCACTGACGCAGATTACCGCGATGACGTGACGTCTACTTCGTGTCGGTCTCGCTGACCCAGTACTATCGCTGACGTGACGTTGCATTCGATCTTTGAAATATTTTGACGAAAATCTACCTCGTATCTGTCTCGCGGTACGAATACCCTATCTTGACGTGACATCCTCGTTATCGTCTCACTTTGTTTTGCAGATACCTATCTTTGATGAACGTCTTCGTTATCGTCTCGCTGACTACGGATATATCTTGACGTGACATCTACTTTCGCCATACTATCGCTTTGACCAACGTACCTATCAACGAACGTGACGTCATCGTTGTCGATCGCGATTCCCCGATATCTTGACTTCGAACGTCTGCTTCATTATCAGTCCTCGCTGATACCGGGCTGCTATCTTGACGACATCTATCACCATATGGCCTCGCTGACGGCATACCCTATCTTGACGGGCATCCACCTCGGTATCGGTCTCTGACACGGATACCTATCTTAACATTGACGTCTACTCATTAATCGATCTCGCTGTTTTACAATTATCTTTACGTGACATCTACTTCGGTATCGATCTGTTTTACCGAATCACCTAATCTTGACATTGACATCTACTTCGATCGATCCTCTTTGACATATCTTGACATTGACGATTCACTACGGTATCGATCCTCACTACAAATATTTTTGACGAAACATCTACCTCGATAATCTCACTGACGCAGATACCTATCTTGAAATCTACTCGTTGTCGTTCCTCGCGACTTATCTTGACGTGATCTACTTCGTTATCGATCTCGCGATCGATAAATCGATCTGTTTGAATACTATCTTTACGTGAACGTCTACTTAATGGGT
>NW_025766240.1:0-55056 GCF_003918875.1 Haliotis rubra
AAAACAAACCCAACAAACATGATATAGAAAAAATGTTCAAGTATAATTTGAATCCAGTCAGAGATACATCTCGATGTCAAGAGAAGGTGCTGCACGCGTCTACCACTTTGGGAACATTATTTAAAGCAACATGCCTGACTTTGGTTTGAAGTGTTTCCGGGGAATCGAACCTTAGGGTGAAGCTCGGTGACGCTAAAAATAGTCCCTACTGAATGTGTGCCAATACTGTATGTATGGTTTTAAATGTTCAATATCAATGAGTTGAGGTTGAACGTGCAGGCACTGTTATAGACGATGTCAAAACGTGTTTTAGGTTTTTGTTTGTTGTTGTGTTCATTAAGCAATGTTCCTATAAATAGTCGTTGCGGTGGGGTAACATAGTGGCTAATTCTTTCGCTCGTCACGCTGAAGATCCGGGTTCGATTCCCCACATGTATTGTACATTTCAGTGAAGCATATTCCTGATGTCCCCGCCGTGATATTGCTGAATATTGCTAAACGCGGCTTAAAAACTAAACTCACCCACTCAGATTCTATAAATAGTCGGATCTGAAACAGACAATCCAGTGATTAACATCATGAGCACCCACGGACACCATATTGGGCACGACACCAATTGATCCATTTAATTGCCAATTGGTATTTATTAGGACTTAGCCAAGTCAGGCGACTTGTCACCAATATGGAGACAATATTGATAGCTTAATTAAAAAATATATACTAGCCACATAAAGAAACTGTGCATTGTCAAAATATTATCCCAGTTGATAAGTACGATAACAATGTCAAAAGGTACAGATAAACTTTAATGGAGGGATCATGGGACCATAACAAGTCGGGAGAATTTCAATTGAAAAGTCAATCACAATGACGTCACGAGTCCACAAGCGGGACAGGGTCAAACGGCCATGTCACAAGCTCAATAACCATCGGCATTGAGAACAGCAGTGCATCGACGACGCATAGAGCCTATCAAACGTGGTAAGGAAGGCTTGTGGGATGTCACGCCAGATTCTCAAGTTCTGTTGTTGCAAGGTCAAGGACGTTATCTGGCGGATGAGGGAAGACGGCGTAGACGTCGATTCATCTCGTCCCAAACATGCTCTATCGGGGAGAGATCCGGTGAATTTGCAGGCCAAGGTAGTAAGTCAACGATGTGGTGTTGCAAGAAATCCATAGCAACCCACTTGCCGTATGAGGGGCGGGCATTGTCCTGTTGGAATGTTAACCCAGGGCCATGACGTTGCAGAAAGGAATTGCCACAGGTCGAAGAATCTGATCCCTGTAGCCCACACCAGTTAAGTAGCCCTGAACAATCACCAAAGGAGTTCTTTGGCGTGCTGTTATTCCACCCCAAATCATCACGGAACCACCACCAAAGCGATTTCTCTCCAAGACACAGGCCTGTGCATAACGTTCTCCCACGCGTCTATATGCACGTTGACGTCCATCACTATGGGAAATGTTAAACCTGGACTCATCTGTAAAAACAACATTTCTCCACCAAAACAAGGGTCTGCGGACATGATTTCGGCACCACATTCGGCGAGCTTGTCGATGACGTTGTGTCAGGATAGGCCGTATGGCGGGACGTCGTGGTCTGATCCCGTGATGACGTAAACGTTGTCGAACTGTGTTGGGGTGGTTACGGTGAAGAAGTCCTGGGATGGTTCGGGCAGTCATCACTGCAGTCTGAAACCTGTGGCGAAGATGGGTCACCCTTATCCATCTGTCCTGTCTTGGCGTTGTTACACGTGGACGTCCAGAACGTGGCCGATCGATGACGTCATTTGTGTTCTGGTAGCGTCTCACCAGTGTAGAAATGGTGTTCCGGTGGCAGTGGAAAT
The DNA here is from genome assembly GCF_003918875.1 of Haliotis rubra. Taxonomy (NCBI): domain Eukaryota; kingdom Metazoa; phylum Mollusca; class Gastropoda; order Lepetellida; family Haliotidae; genus Haliotis; species Haliotis rubra. Next base: position 1,848 of record NW_025766240.1, read on the forward strand.
GTGCAGCCACTTGTCGTTGAGACATTCCCCCACGGACCATCCCAATGGCCTCATGACGTTGTGTAGACGTGAGCCTTGGCATGCTATGCGTTTCAATAGCCGTTTAATTTTTTGAACGATCGCAAGGGCAGGGGTTGAGCTTTCCAAAGTGACAGTATTGTGTGGCATTCATTTGCTCTGTTTCTCTTTCCAGGAATGCACGTGCAACAACGTATTGCACGTCTCAACCCACTGACGTCACGGAACGTGGCACGTGCATGCATGTTGGATACATGTCACTAATCTCTGAGTTTAAATCCTTATGTGTCTACACAGGTTTGATAAATTTAGATTTTAAATTTTTGTATGCACAGTTGCATGTGCCTGGTATATATACTTAAAGTTTTACACTATTTACTATCTGATTGATAATATATTCAACTGACTTAGTAATCTACTAAACTATTTTGATGTATACGTGTGTATACACAAATATTTCACAATTTATGGTTTCATTTGCACATTAATTAATACGTATAGGCTTGTCCATCTTCATTAGCAGCCAAATAGTAGCCAGCACATGTTGGTGGGGAAGTAGTCGCACTGAGTTTAACCATGTATGTATAGTAATTTCATAAAAGGATAGTCTAGATAAGATGACAGTATATATCTAAGAACCCATGTCTGTTATTTATTATTTTTTAGAAATGATCATTTAAACTATTAGTTTTTACCTTAGAGACTTATGCAAGTCTAGCGGGGAATTTGGCCGCGACGTTAACGTAATCACGACCCTGTTTTATTTTCTTTATAACGTATGTGCTACAGAAGTGTCCACAGTTCGTTATTTACAATGATGTGTATATTGATATTAATTACGTTGTAAAAATATTTGAGGTCCTGCACATTAAAATAATATTGATCGAACTGTTTGCACTTAAAAAGGAAAATGTTGACCCGGACCATCGCCAATGACGTTGATTATCTCCAACTGAATCCTTGATATACTCACATTCCACTCGTGTACTTGTCAACGTCTTATCTGGTCTTGGTGAGCTGGGATGAAACGTGCGTGTGATTACGTTCATGCGCTCATGTCTCCGTGTATGATGCCGAATAGCCTTGCACCAAGGCTGTACTGAATACTAAGCCCATGCGTGTAAAGTAATTCTATCCTTTAAAGAGACAAGTCTACATAAGCAGCAGTACAGGACGCCAGTCTGTTATTATAAAAATATCTTTAGAAATTATCATTTAAACTATTAATTATTACCTTAGAGACTTATGCAAGTCTAGATGCCGAATAGCCTTGCACCAAGGCTGTACTGAGTGCTAAGCCCATGCGGGTATAGTAATTCTATCCTTTAAAGTGACAAGTCTACATAAGGGGGCAGTACAGGACGCCAGTCTGTTATTATAAAAATATCTTTAGAAATTATCATTTAAACTATTAATTATTACCTTAGAGACTAATGCAAGTCTAGATGCCGAATAGCCTTGCACCAAGGCTGTACTGAGTGCTAAGCCCATGCGGGTATAGTAATTCTATCCTTTAAAGAGACAAGTCTACATAAGGGGGCAGTACAGGACGCCAGTCTGTTATTTAAAAGTTATTTTTAGAAATTATCATTTAAACTATACTGTAAGCCATTAAAACGCAATTGGTATTTGTTGTCCTGAAACTTACAAAAGTTCATTGCAGATTTTTCCTGCGATACAGAGGATGTAGGGATAAAAGGCTGTTATTCTGGCTCCATTTCGAGTTCGAGTCCCGGAGCATCCTCTCACATGAACTTTGATACTTAAAACTGAACCTTTGACATTTCTCGTAAACACAACCACATTCATGAAACACGTTGTGCACATGCATTACCTGCACCCAGGCCCTGTAAAAGCACAAGGAATTGTGGAACTCAATCACTTTGAGAAAATGCCACAATTTGACACAAGACGAAAGGAATCAGGTTATCGGTATGGTCAGCCAAGGTGCTTCAGATGTGATGATTGCCAGGCACTTTAATGTGCATCCATCCACTGTAAGTCGACTCAGACAACGTTTTCGGGCTACCGGAAGTGTTGCTGATCGTCCGCGACCTGGTGCAATCACATGCGATAACAGCTCGACAAAACCCCAATATCCGAGTTTCACACTTGCAAAATCGGTTCCAAACAGCTGATGATTAGGCAAGGAGGACAATTGGGACACGTCAACGTCATTTCAGCGCCCAAAGGTGCAAGGACGCCTTGCTGCCTTCAACATCCGGTGTCGTCACCCCGTACCGTGGTCCAACCCTTATTGCATCGCCACAAACTTGCCAGACAGCAATGGGCAGCAAATGGGGCCAATCTGGCAACAGGACATGGCCAGATGTCATTTTTCAGATGAATCCAGGGTTAACTTATCCTTTGCAGATGGACGTCCGCAGATTTATCGACGTAAAGGAGAGAAAGAATTGCGCCAAACTGTGTCCCTTGAACATGATCGTTTTGGTGGGGGTGGGGTGGGGTGGGGGTGTGTGTGTGTGTCATGATCAGACCACAGACCATTAGAGGCTGCAGACCATCCAACAGCTGTTCCTGAGAAATGTGTGTTTTCAATGCCCCAAAAGACTGCGAGCATGTCTTGCAGCGCACGGTGGACACACACGATACTGACTGCAAGTGACCCCTCCTTTGTGTGATGTCGTTGTTGAAATGTCACTGATGTTGTTGTTGACTGACATTTTCAGATGAAATTATTCACAGATGTTCACTTAAAACATATCTGCCAGTTAGGTTTATATATGTTGAAATTAGTGTGAGTAAAGAAAGTATGAATGTCAAATTGCATTTTTAATGGCTTTCAGTATATTAATTATTACCTTAGAGACTTGTGCAAGTCTAGATGCCGAATAGCCTTGCTCCATGGAAGTACTGAATGCTAAGCTAATAGATGTATAGTAATTCTATCCTTTAAAGAGGCTAGTCTAGAGGGCGCCAGTCTGTTAGAGGAATATTTATATATTTTAGAAATGATATAGCCTGTCATACAGACCCTGAAGCAAATATATCCAAGAAAGCCCACGCAAGTCTAGAAAATGTGGCAAGTCTAGATTTCCACAGCTTAATGAAGAAAGTCTCAGGGATCCTTTTCATTATATTTTATTTTTTAACTATGAACTTTTTTTTCTGTAAGATATGTTCATTTCAGAGACTAGTTGTTAGTCTAGAAATGATCATATAAACTATTAACTGTTACCTGAGAGACTTGTGCAAGTCTACATGCCGATAGCCTTGCTCCAAGGCTGTACTGAATGCTAAGCCCATGGATGTACAGTAATTATATCCTTTAAACAGGCTAGTCTAGAGGACGCCAGTCTGTAAGAGGAATATTTATATATTTTAGAAATTATCATTCAAGCTATTAATTATTACCTTAGAGACTTGTGCAAGTCTAGATGCCCAACTAATACCGGTTTATAATGCCAGCCAACTGAGATATCTATCATTTCCCAGTGAATAGGTACCCAACTGAGACACGGTATACTGACTCCCGGTCGAGCTGTTTGTTTCGCTCCCAGGCAGGATAATAACAAGTACCATTGTAAAGGTCTGTTGGTGTGACGACTGGAATCGAACCACAGACCTTCCTGTCTTCCAGCAGATGCCCTATCCACAAGACCACGGAGATGTCATCTGGTTTAGGTCATCTACATGTCTTATATTTGCATGACAGTTGAGATTCCTTGTGTATGTGGGCCGAGGTACTCAGGTATTTGGGGGGCGGTGGTTATAGCGTTCGGTCAGGCCGAAGTGCCGGGTTCGATTCGAAGAGTACGACGTGTAAAGCCCATTTCTGGTGTCCCCCTACTGTGATAGTGCTGGAATATTGCCAAAAGTGGCTTAAAACTAAACTCACTCACTGATTGAGACAGTTATAATCGACACAGCTTTTCACTAACTCACACATGTCCGCACGAACACACATGCGCACGCGTCGCAGCAGTGTAAGTCCAGTCAAGGAGGCTGAGCTACACTGAAACGGCCAGTTAGTTCAAGACAAGAAATAGAGATGCAATATGGTAGAGGGCCGGGGAGATAATTTTCTCACTCACTCACTGTCTGAGTCTGAGGCATTTTGATGCCTGTTTCCTGGAATCAACTCACAAACTTTACGAATTTGAAATTGAAAGTCACTTTCAAATATTCCAAGTATATGAATGTAAACTCACTGTCTGTCGGAAGCCGATTAACTCAAACCGTGGACGATTACAGTTTGTTTAGCATGTTTATGGACAGAACAAGGTTCATAAACTGTGATTAAGGTGAGCGAGCGAGATGGGTTTTACGTCGCTTTTCGCGATATTCCAGCAATATCACGGATGGGGACACCAGAAATGGGCTTCAATCATTGTACCAATGTGAGGAATCGAACCCTGGTCTAAGGCGTGACAAGCAAACGCTTTAACCATTAGGCTACCCCACCGCCCCAACTGTCATTAGAATTCACGATCAACAGTTTCTGGAGTAGGCAAGTAGTACTTTTTATTGTGGCCAAATATTGATATTTCATTTGATTTAGGGGAGTTTTGACTTTGGGGGTCTACGACTTTTCATTTGATATTTAACTTTTTCAACTGATTCAACAAATCCAAATGTCATGGTGCTGTTTTCCCCGATCATGTGTTGCATGGCACGTTTGTTATTCATTATTTGCAAACCTGAAAGTGTTGTTTAAGGCTGACATTTCTAACACTGACTAAGATATATCTAAACCACGCATCACCCTGCGGCCATTGTATTTAGTTCTTCATCGCCCTTATCAATGGGCTACGATTATTCAAGCCAACAATACAGTCGGCACCGCTCGAATCATTCCGTAAGGTTTCGACCTTACCAGTGTGTTCTGAATGAGTCACACCTATACCACCAATAAAACTGTGGACAAAGCAAAGTTCAGTATATACTAAATGTCAATCTGTGTTTGGAGATAACATTCGCGTGAAATCGTGTTTATAAGAGTTTTTTCGGTGAAAACCTAAACGATAACTAGAGGTGATCAATCTTTTTATACGATAAAAGTTCATTTGTAGAGCTCTGGTATCCCCACCTGGCTATGTTCAAAGCCCTTTTTCAGTTATTTTGGGGGCGGGATGGGTTTCAGAAATGTACCATATGCTGCCGCCTCTCACCAATTCCATGTCGCATTCAGTCATGGCCGCAAAAAAACTTGTTACTTTTTCAATCCGACCCACACTTCACATTAACGGTGCTTAAATGAGTTTCAACTTTATACCTAGTCTGTCTCACAGTCCCTGAACCACATTAATTTCCCTACTGCCAAGCCCTCTCTGCAGTGCTAAAGCCCTAAACGAAGCAAGTCTAGATTTCTCCAGGTTCAGGTTCTGAATCTCTGGTCTCCCTAGGGCTCCTTTTCAATATAAATGGGCTTGTTTGTTACTATCAAAATTATATATATTCAGAGACTAAGCCTTAGTCTACTTTATACCACACACCTTCCTTTTCGCTGCTTCCTTTTCACTGCTTCGAAGTAGTGTTATTATCATTTCAGTAGCCTTGTCTAACTCCAACGTCAGGCAGCGGACCTGTAAATGATTGCTGTTGTCTCAAATGCTTTAAATACACTGTAAATATTAACGTTGATATATTTACTTCCTTGACTCGGGGAATCCATAAAAGTTCCATAAAGTCTGTGCTTAATGTGATATTCCTCCAACGTGCTAGCGATACTTGCTTAGTGTGGAACTGGTTTAATAACCTCGGCCTCAATACGGCGCCTTGCCTCCGACCCGAGACGGTATGCTAATTTGACAAGAAAGAAACCCTTGTGGCTGGGATACCTCAGCCCGTGCCTCAGTCTCTCTGTCGCTCATTCCGTCACTCACCCCAAGGTAGGTCAGTACATGGTCACGATGGATCACAATGTGTTAATGTTATGGAGTACAAGGATATATGTGTTTCATATACTAAGGAAGCGATGGTTTTTATAACTGTTTTCCAATCTATGGATAAAATGTTATCACTCCATGAAAAGGATCCGTGGCATATGCAATTTGGGGAATTTCACTTCTGGCAGAAGATACAAAATCGTCTACAGTACGTACAGTCTGTCGGTGGCGGTGGGGTGGCCTAGTGGTTAAAGCGTTGGCTTGTCACGCCGAAGATCCGGGTTCGATTCCCCACATGAATACAATGCGTGAAGTCCATTTCTGGTGTCCCCCGCCGTGATATTGGTGGAATATTGCGAAAAGCGGCGTAAAATCATACTCACTCGCTTAAGTAAAATCTAAATGTGAATGTGATGTACATTGGTTTGTTATATTTCTGAAGCTAGCTATTCATGTGAATAATGACGATCATTATCACTCCATGGAGGTCAGGATTTGATTGGGTTTACATAGTGATATGCCTCCGGTAGTGAGAATATATATACCACGATGCTATTTTTGCGTGACAAGCCCCCGTCTATAAAAAAAAACAAAAACATTTATGACTATTTTAGTAATTTGTTTTCTGGGAGTGTTCTGGGATTGGTAGCCTCTTTCCGATCTCATTTTAATTAAATTTCGCAGAGAGGTGTCGAATTGGAGTGAAACGTGTGATTTCAAAGAATTCGTGCAAGACGGCCTAGTCTCAGAAAGCATCCGTAACGCTACTTAAATGTCTTTGCTCCGGCATAGTATAACGCAGGCACGCACAAGGTTCGCATTTAGGAATGATGGCCATGTCTAATCTTGTGGTTACCTCGCGCCTCCATAATATATTTCACGGCCAGTCAACGTCGGATTGAACAAGTCGGATATATAGTATACTGTTATCTGATAGCAACGATTGTTGTAAGTAAACTTGTAGTAGGTCACTGTTGGCAAGTGCGTGGAATTTAGAGTTATCTCCCCTGTTTGTTGACAACATTCGTGACCAACTCGTGTTATTCCGGGACAAGTCTTCTTGAAGGTTACGGAAAGGGGCGAGTGGTGACGAATGTATTAGCTGCTATCCAGTAATTTTGAATGGGGATTCCCATGTTAAATTTTTCGATACAAAAGAGGTACCCCAATTAGCGAGATTCTATGTTAAATTTTTTCTGCCGCGGCGAGCGACCGTCGCCCACTAATTAAACACCTCACCGCGTAGGGTAAACACCTGTCCCGGGAAACTAGCGAGAAAAGTACACAGATGTCCGGACGTACAATAAACACATCGTCGCTTATGTCAATCACCTGCCCCGGGAAACTAACGAGAAAAGTACACAGACGTCCGGCATCGAGACGTAGTTAAAAGTATTCTAATGAGACCGCAGTTAATTAATTACATATACACGTGCTCTTATAGTATGAACAGAACATCCAAACTGTAGAATTTGAAAACGACAATTAAATGTGAATGATAATGGCAGTTAATTAACTTAAGTCGTAGAGTCTTATAGTATGTACAGATCGGCACCGTTGATGGAACATGCGTTAGCACTGACAAAGTCGAGTCATATGAGTTTGAACATCTCGTCAAGGAGTGTTGTGCGTGCGCCAATGTCATTCTAGAGCGCTTACACTTTAGTTTAAAAATGACCTATCTGTGTGATACGTGTTCTGGTCTGTTACCGCTGGACGCTAACGGTGAAGATTACCAAGGACTATTTACTTGTGTGTATTGCAAAACCAAGTTGAAATACACGTACCATCGTTTTCTGACGCATAGCGGAAAGTGTACCGTGAAGAAAAAAGTATCTTCTAAGATTCACTCATGCACGTGTAAGAGAGTGCACTACACGGACTAATCCTGATATACAAGAAATTTTGTGTCGGAACTGAGACAATAGACTGACATATTGACGCATTTAAGTATGCTTTATAACATCTCAAAGCGTCAAGAACGCCAAGCAGGGTCTTCATCAGGGACGCTGTAAGGTAAAAAGAAACATGTTCAAAGGTCTTATCATGCATGGGTTCCCACAAAGCCATCAACTGAAGCAATGTCTTATATACACCGAGAAAAGTACACAGACGTCCGATATCGACACGCAGCTAAAAGTATTTTAATGACACCGCTGTTAATCAATTAGACATACACGCGCTCTTAGTTGTATGAACAGAACTGTAGAAGTTGAAACGTAAGGCACCCCAAGTAGCTGAATCGAGTTCTTCTTCGAAGAAAACGAAAAGCGACGATGACTACGACGAGTTCGGCAACCCAAACGTGCCCTATGTCACGTTAAAGGACACTATCTCCAGAAAGATTTCAATCAAGATCGATGGAGGTATCATCTACATAAAAAAATATACATTTGCATCATCGAGAAACCTGCGCTTCCCGGAAAAAGTCACGAGAAAGGTAGGTACAACTTAACATGTAACAATATGTGTGTGTGTGTGTGTGTGTGTGTGTGTGTGTGTGTGTGTGAGTGAGAGAGAGAGAACTTTTCTCTACATTTAATCCGCGCGAGGCACGTGTTAAAGGAACATTGGATCGTGTGTGTGTGTGTGTGTGTGTGTGTGTGTGTGTGTGTGCGTGTGCGCGCGCGCATGGGCATGCGTAGGGGGAAAACTTAAGATGTATTAATTATATTGTAGCTTTATTTAACGGTATATGAAATGTGACTATTTTCCTATGTTAAGGACAACTTACGACGTAACAATTATATATTAACTTTTCTCTCCATTTAATGCGTGTGTGTGTGTAATGCGTGCGTGCGTGTGTGTGTGTAATGCGTGCGTGTGTGTGCACGCGCGGGCATGGGTAGGGGGAAAACTTAAGATGTATTATATATTAGCTTTATTTAACGGTATATGAAACACAAACGCTCGCTTGCAGCAATTTTTCATTTTTATCAGAGCAATTATCTCTTAGGCACGTGTTAAAGAAACATTGGATCGTGTGTGTGTATGTGTGCGTGCGCGCGTGGGCATGCGTAGGGGGAAAACTTAAGATGTGTTGATTATATTGTAGCTTTATTTAACGGTATATGAAATGTCACTATTTTCCTATGTTTCGCACGTGTGTGTGTGTGTGTGTGTGTGTGTGTGTGTGCGTGCGTGCGTGCGTGAGTGCGCGCGCGCGCGCACGGGGAGAGCGTGGTTGGCGTGAACATTAGAGAGACAATAGTTTTGCGGTTATAGTTACAAACGCTCGAGAAACCCGGGCTTCCCGGAAAATGTTGCGAGAAAGGGTAAGGACGTAACAATTATATATTAACTTTTCTCTCCATTTAATGTGTGTGTGTGTGTGTGTGTGTGTGTGTGTGTGTGTGTGTGTGTGTGTGTGTGTGTGTGTGTGTGTGTGTGTGTGTGTGTGTGTGTGTGTGTGTGTGTGTGTGTGTGTGTGTGTGTGTGTGTGTGTATTAGCTTTATTTAACGGTATATGAAACACAAACGCTCGCTCGCAGCAATTGTTCATTTTTATCAGAGCAGTTATCTCTTAGGCACGTGTTAAAGGAACATTGGATGATTGCACAAATATTTTTTTTTTTTTTTTTTTTTTTTTTTTTAAATTATTATGTTTATTTATTTACAGCTGTTTGAGAAGACCGGGGTCATCAAACACACGTACAGCGTGGTAGTGAAGCGACACAAATCAGATCACGACGTGAGAGAGGCGGCTCAACTGCTCGTGTCCAGGAAACCGTTCTACCGTTGTTGAACAAGAGAAAGGTTCACGACCCAATGAATCTCTATCGGTCCGTGTTGCGCGATGGAATGTCGAGATCGATTGTCAATACCGGTTTCAGAAGTAGAAATAATACCATGTATACATATCAGCAAAGGCGCTCGGGACTGTCGTATTTCTACGCGAAACGAGTGGTGATGTCTGACGGAGTGACGACTCGACCGTTATGTTTGACTTTGAAACCCGTTTCCAGATAATGTTGATCTGTAATCTCAGGTGTTGGTCTGGTCAGAAATGTGGATTCATATATATTTATACATATATCCTTGGTATATCTATATTTCTATATAAATAAAATACAACTATTATGTACTTTTGTGTTTATGAGTTTTATTTTATCTATCTATACGTCTTAACTACGAATACATGGATACCTCAAACCGAATATGTATACCACTATGTACATATACAATTAGAGAAGTAACGCCACGATTTCACATCGTCCCATTTACAAACACTATTCGTACAGTGGATTCGTGATACTTGATATTGTTCATTAGTATACAATCAAAGGAAAAGAGAAGTATACACGTCTTAAATACGGATACATAGTTAGGTCAAACAGAATATATAGTAAGTTATGTACACCACTCATATACACAAATAGAGAAGTAGCGCTACGATTGTACACGGAGCTATTTACAAACTGTATTAGCACAATCGATTCGTGATACATGCGAGGATAGTCACTGATAAAATGTATCCGTTCGGCTGGTGGTGTAGTATTCCTTCAATATCGTATCCAGTGTTGATGACCAACGCTATCGGGGTAGCTGGTGCTATGAGTCTTCATTCTTTTCGCTTTTGGGTGGTAATACATAGTCGATTGACATGCAGGGAGTTTGCGTTTTTTCCCAGTTCGCTGTTGTTCCGTTGTAGTCTCGTCGTAATGACTTGATGGCGTCGAGTTGTCATTGTCATCCACTCGTACGTTGTTATCTTTCGCTCTTTCCTCATGCAGATGGACGCATCGCTCGTTGAGCGCTCGTTCATATTTCTCCTTCGGAATCAGAACCATCTCCTGTGCCATAGTGCCCGTCTTGTTCCGATGCGTCGTCTTCGAGTGCAGATTCGGATCTAAGCTTCAATAGACTAATTATTAATGGCAACAAATGTCTGATTTGTAACAGGAGGCGTTTGGTGGTAGAGCGTCCTATTCTCCTGTCGGCGATCTTTCTCAACTGACTTTTCTTGCGTCTGAGCTTCTCCTTAAGATAGGGCGGAATTGGGATGTTTCCGCATAAGATGTTTACACACACTTCGCTCAGTACGTCCATTTGTTCATTGGTCATCAGGTTCAGTATCGACTTCCGCTGTCTGTCCGTCGGCGCATCTTTGATAAAATGCAGAAACGCGCTCGCCGATGATAACGGATGGGACATGGTGATTATCAGGACGCTTCGTATACCGTCAACACCTCACCCGGGAATATGTTGGTTCTGAGCTGGTAGCGCGGGTCGCCTCTCGGTGACAGATCTATGATCAAATACCCAAACGGTTTACTCGTTGCCTTTTCATACGCATCCAGAAAAAAACTTCACCTTCCCGGGTAGGATCTGTCGTCCAATCGTTGATATTTGAGAGGTATCGCGTCTATTTTTAAATAGTACGATGTAATGAGAATTTAAAGATATGGTCCTGGCGTACTTTCCATACGCGACGGAGGGGAAGAGTGTTTGGCTGAGAAGACACACCGTTATGTCTTTATGGTGCCCGAGAGTCGTATAGACTTTACACATTGTCGGGTCACGTGATGCTTGGTCGATCAGATCGTCGGCTATCATTAGTTTGTGTTCAGTAGAATTTGCCCATTCATTTACACTCTCTTCGCATGGTAATCCTTTGTGGAATTCTAAGAGCGGATGATGTGCATTTTCTCGGGCATTTCTTTCCAATGAGTCATAGATATCTTGCCACACGGAATAACAATAGAGTATTTTCGTTACTTTTCTTTCGAACATGGCGTCAACATTTTCTATCAATCTCTTGGTGAAGGTCGACTTCCCAGCTTGCGTAGCACCGCTAATGAAAATAGTGGTCGGGGCGAGTAGAGGTAAGGTCGTCGTCGACGTCGTTTCAACGTCATCATCTATAGTACCGCGTACGACGCCTCTGTCTCGCGCGGTACTCGTCATATCGTCGTTGCTGCACACGGTTTAATGGTAGACACAGTAGTGAGACAATACAGCTAATGCCTCGGTATATATCGGTATACATAACATTCCTTCTGTCTGTTCATTCTCTCTATCGCACTATGACATTCCTGGTTTTATCGACCTGAAATCCACCCCCGAATTCCGCGTACACGATACACGTGACCGTTTCCGGAAGAGCAGTCGCGAATTGAGCTTCCAGGCGGAGGTTGCCTTGTTTTTGTAGATTTAGATATGATTGTTCGTGGCTTCGTCCGAAGACGGGTTCCAATGGGAAGACGTATAGGGCGTATCCCCCGTCGAAATCCGTCCTATCTAGATAGACGCTGCTTTGTGAATCGATACCTCCACCGTCAGCCGTCCAACACCCGTTGAACCGGAAGAGATTAGCGAATGCCATCATCATGTTTTGACCTCGCGTTTTGTCGAATTGAAGTTTCATAGGTCCCGATTCTCCGACGTTTCGACCGTCGCAGTAGAGCGCTATCTGAGATAGATCGTAGTTGGCGAAGTTGAAGGGATTTCGACTATAATCTCCAGCTACTGCGTTGGAAGGTACGAAGCCTACGACCACCTTATTGGGTCGCACGCCTTGAAAGATATTATCGTACGTGAACGCCACTTGACCTCTGGGTATGGACATCATTTTCACTTCCGTGCGAGGGTAAAAATACTTAGCCGTTGTCGTAGAAAGAGCGGTGTTGTGTCCGTATATGACGCCGGGGTTCACCTCGACTCTCATGATGCGAAGGACGATGTCGTCTATGTGTACCGTGTAATTTTCATCCGGTTTGGTGGCCATCAAGAGAAAGCTCGGAGGGGATCTGTATAGTTTCACTTGCACGTCGATCTGGTTCATGATGTAGCGTCTCAGCTGAAAGAGATCGTGCATAATAGGACCTTCCATGTCGAAACTCTTACTCTCCGATATAAGCTTGTGTCTTTCGAACATTCCTCTGTTAGTCGAGTTTGGCTTTGTAACGTCCATGCTTTCTGCCGTGTCCTTGACGAATAGTTGCGATGTCAGCTTGGAATTGGCGTCGACTTCGTTTGTATTTAACAACGTTTTAATGATAGCTTTGTACGGATAATGATTGTTTGTGGAATTGATGAGGCGTCCCTGTAGCCAGACGTCCACTTGAGAGAATAGTGAGTGCAGAAAAAGATTGACCGGAGAGCATTCGTCCCCGAGGGTCAGGTTGGTCCCGTCTGCTTTGGTCACGTGACATTTGACGTACAAGGACGAGCGCCTGAGATCTATGTAATCTAGACTGTTTTGTCCGCTAATGTGAAATTCGATAGGAGCTGATCCGGACAGGGGAGAAATAGGGCGACAGTCTTGTAGATACGTCCTTTCTACTGCCGTTTGCGTCGGGGGTAGACTAAATAGATCCAGTTCTGGTGGTTGGGTTTCGCTGAAAAATCCGGACTCTGAAGAGAATATGGTAGACATAATTAGCTAAATATATCTCTGTATGAGAGCGATTTCCCTGTTTTCGCTTTTTTCCCGTATGTGGATATTTTCCTCGTCTTCCCGTTTTTTCTGCTCGGAGCTTTCTTCGTTTTCTTCTTGCGCGGATTTTTGTTCGTACGTCCGCCTTTCGTAAGGGTCTTCTTCCAACTGCCTCCTCCGTGCTTGCGACCTCTTATTTTAATCATCATACCTTCGTTTATAGCTACCTTGGAGACGATGTCTGGGTTGTGTTCGATCTCCGACTTGGCTTGTTCTACTGCCTGTTCTACCGGACTCACGAGGTTTATATCCCTTGCGACGTCTACCACTCGTTCGACACGCGCCTTCGGGAGAGATGACATGTCACATGGTGAGTTGATGATCATCGGATTTGATGCGGATACTGGTGACATAGTCGTGACATTGTTTCTGGAGTTATTGTTTTGGTGAAAATAGGGTTTATTTTCCCGTGCGCTACATCGCCGTAATATTTCTTCCACGTGTTTGCATTCGGAACATACATCCTGTCTGCTGCGTTTGGTAGTGCGTCGTCGACATCCATAACACTAAAATGTTAAAGGATATGGTCTCAACTGCAGAGTGACAGACGAAATGTCCGTCAGAAAAGTGGCTGGATTGCCCCAGGCGTCCGTTATATAAACATCCAACCGCTCCACGGTATCGTTAATCACTCTCACGCCGATGTCGTAGGGATCGGAGAACGTAGCCTTCCACGTCGATGCTGTTGACTGTTGCACTCGTCTCAACAGAGGTTGACGTTGACCGTGTACTATGATCGGTTCGCAAATGGAACAGAATATATACAACATTCCATTCAAAACATCTCTTTTCTTATTGGCGTTCTTCCTTCTGGCGTATACTTCTCGTAGTGATATGGTCCAATGTCCGTTCAGTCTGAGTGGTTGTTTCAGGTGCACTGAAAATTTATAAGGTTTATTTTCAGGAAAATACTCGACGCTATCGTCGCTCTTAGTCACAATCCATTCCGTTGTTGACGTCATTCTTCAATACGTGTACGTTCTTGATTTGGTCAGCGTCGATCCATGAATTGAATTTCTTTGGATATCCCAACCACTTCACTAAAACACGTTTGGTCCTTTTCTTACTTCCTTTCTTACCGACGTATTTCGTTTTGAGTATTTGTTCAACACGCCAATTCACTTCGTTGGGATCGTGAGGATATTTCTGCAACTCGTTTTGATAAAAGGATCCTTTAATGGGATCGGATTGAAGGTCTTCTATCCAATATACGTGTATATTGTCTCTGAGTTGTCGCTGACGTATCCTAAATACTTCTTCCGACCATTTCTGTTCGTATTCCTTCTCGAACGTTCTCTTGATCAATGATGCTCTGACGTGGTCTCCTACTTTAAATGCAAAGTTGCTGTTTCGTAGAGGTTTGATATTCGCTTTGTCCGCGTATATATCCAACCATATGCTAGCTTCGTTTGATGGTTTCACTTCCACAGGTGCTCTTCCTCTCAGGCTCCTGTGCGGGCGATGGTTGTAATTATAAACAAGGTCTTGTAATACGTCGATGTACCTATGGGTATGCCTGTACGTGAGGAATCTATACATCATAGATCTCAAAGTACGAATGAAACGTTCGGCGTAGTTCGCTTTAATGTCTGAGTTTTGCGTAACAAAATGTTTGACGTTAAATAGAGTGTAAATCCGTCGCACTGTTTGATTATTAAATTCCTTTCCTTTGTCCGTTCTTAGACTGTATGGCGGTTTCTCCATGGATGACAATAGTTCCCTCATCGCTTTGGCAGTCGTGTTTGATTTTTATTTACCATAGGTCGGACCCAGACATACCTCGAAAAGCAGTCGATTACGGTGAGAATATACTTAATTCCATCGTTGTCTTGCGCTAACCTAGAAACGTCGCATAAGTCTCCGTCTGCTTGTACGTACATTCCTCCCACGATGACTTTATTTCTTGAAAATCGTTTCTTTGGTAAACGATGTAGGTTGTAGGCGTCTTGCGTTCTCATCCATCTTCGTACGCTATGAGAAGAGACATTAGGGTTACGATGCTTCAGAGCGGCATAAAATTTTGTTCACCCGCGAAAGCGCCTGGTTTCCTGGGATCGTAGTATTCCTGATGATAATCAACCTGCATGATTATACTTTCACACACCAACGTTTAACCGTGCGTTTGATATGGTTCATCCACTGGTCGGTTTTGATACTGGTGTCTCGGTAGTCTCTACATTGATATTTCAGAAAATATAATGGAGAGATGACGCGTAGATACGGATCACCATCCACGTACTGACGCCACTTCAGAATAACCGCGTCTTCGTCAATCGCTTTCATAGACGTAAGAAAAAATGTATCGAAATCGTGCTCTGTCTCCTCTCATACTTTTTTATGAATTTCCATACCACTAAGGCATAGGCGCACGATAGATAGTATTCCAAATATGCCGTTACTCTCTCAGAGTCTATTTCGTCCACTTCTGTTGGTAAGTTCATTTCCTGTCCGCTATGATGTAAGGACTACGGTGATTGTACGCTGTCCGAGAATATATAAATGTGCACGGGCTTCCCCATGAGTCCGGAATGTCCACGGGTCGATATCGCAGCTTTCTTCCAGATGGCGCACACACTCTCCTTTTGAATAATACCAACGTTGACTATATCCCAACACGACTTCGTCGTCGAAATGCAGTCTATACCGTTGTGGTGGCTTGGCGATAATAACCCACTGATATTGTTTCGTATCCATCGCGAAATATACAATGAGTTCGGTGTTTGTATGTCTGTATGTTTTATGGTTCTCGCGAGTAGGTATATTGTTTATTCTTCGTCCGGACATCTGTGTACTTTTCTCGCTAGCTTCCCGGGACAGGTGTTTACCCTACGCGGCGAGGTGTTTAATTAGTGGGCGACGGTCGCTCGCCGCGGCAGAGCTCGCTAATTGGGGTACCTCTTTTTATCGAAAAATTTAACATAGGAATCCCCATTCAAAATCACTGGATAGCGGCTAATATATAACTACTGTTATACTAAAACCTATACTTACAATAGATGCGTCACATATTGTGTCAGCTACTGTTTTCATTTCGGTGACAGGAATAAAATCCATCAACACACATTCAGACACTATTTTGAGTATTCTGTTTCGTATATTCTGCGGTTGTAAAATAACTTAAAGGACACATATAAAAACAATTTTGCTTTAAAATCACATGGAAAACAACTTGTGGAAATGAGACACGACAAACATAACGACCCATCAAAGAACTTGTGGAAATGAGACACGACAAACATAACGACCTATGACGTCATATGTCACGTCAGTGTATGACACCAATTTCTGGAGTTCGCTGATATTGATGAAATATTTCTATAAAGGCTTAAAACTATACTCACTCATATGGCCCCAAGTAACTTTGTCAGTGTATTAGAGGGGATTTATGATGCTTTTATAAAAAAATATTTCAGTATGAAATATAAATTACATTGATATCAATTGAAATAAAACGAATGCGTTTTATATGACCATAGCATACTTCGATAATATTGAAATTACCGGTAAATGAAGCTGTACAGTTGAAACAGCAATATTCTAGCAATGTCACGACCGAAGAATCGAATCCAGTCATTCAGCGTGGCGAAAGAACGCTTTAAATACCCAACAGAATACTGATGGTAATGGACCGCAGACAAAGCATATTCAAAGAAGTGTGTGCTGCACGTGCAAGATAATTATAATCCGTGGTAGTTTAAGTATATACGAACATTTTGAAGTACATAATTGGGCTATGATTGAACTGCAGAATAAATGCTCAGCAATGGCTTCGGCAACAGTACGTTATCCGCTATTACATAATACATTGGGTTAATTTCCAGTTCCTTGAATTATCTGACAATTCTTGGGATATGCGTCACCACTGATCATCCTCAGTGATAATTATGAGATATTAACATTTGTATCCATGGCAACAGTAACATGGTAAGCCTCGTATTTCTGTATTCCCAGACTGTGAGAAATATGTAGCACAAGTCTTAGGAATAGTCAAACAGAATAATATTTTCGCCCATGGCCGATATATTTGTTACAGAGCTATAAATTAGCCGAATTAAGTCAAAAGATTGTATCATGATACTTACAAACGTACTTTCATTCATTTGCAACCTTCAAAATATGAAAGAACATGTATTTTGAGCAAATGTAAAGATTCTCGCCCATGGGCCAAATGTTTTTTTCGCCCATGGGCAAGATTTTTTAATATCGCTCTAAATTAGCCGAATTAAGTCAAAATGAGTTGATTTTTTTCTCATGGTACTTATAAACATATACTCATTCATTTACAACCTCCAAAACATGAATTCTGAGCAAAACTAAACATTCTCGCCCATGGGCCCAATACTGGCGGGCTGAGGTAGAGTTGCTGCTGCCTCTTGACGTAAGATATCACCAACAGCATGTGCATGATGTGATCTGTCATTGTCGTCCTCGAACACTGACCTTGTGTTTAGAGAATGTATGGTCATTGAAATGTGGTACAACAACCATATGTAGGATGTTAGTGATGCGCTCTTGTACATTCAGGTTGTATGTGATCATTACAAGCTCAAGTTTACAATCATGTAAGAGGGTCGTCTTGCTCAATACCCAGCCGTTAAGGCGTTTACGGACCGTTCTGATCGTAACACGTGCCTATCTGAAATCAATGCATGGTGCGCCCAAGGGCCACAATAATCATGCAAACAAACTTATTTATGATATGAATTTAAATGACTATATTGGGTTAAAAGTCACAGGTTTTCGAGACTTATTCCATGTGAATGTATCAATCCTGTAAGCCTTTTAAGTGTAGTAATATTGCTTTATTGAAAATGTATTCTTGACAGAAACGGATTATATGCAAGATAACTGTGAGAAATCATCAGTGATTATTTATTAGATTCTCAATTGAGAGGTGTGCTTTATGATATAACGACATTCTGAGAGAATATGAAAACTGAAATGAAAATGACGCCGAATATGACCGCATGAAAGGAATGGAAAATTTCTACTAATATGAAAGAATATTTAAAGATAATAAGTCAAACACATTCTAAAATATTCTTTTCATTTTTTTTGAAGATAATAGGAAACTGATTCAAGCAGAGTTGCGTAAAACTTGTCATAAATATATTACGACTTTAAATCGTACGTCTTCATTTTCTCTCGAGTCTCATCACTATAACACCATAACCAAGCCATAGCATTTACATGTTACTGTTATGTTGGGCAATACTCACTAAATCATAACGCAGCTGCGTCCAAGTATGCACAGGGAGTGAACCATGCATACATGCATTCAAGGGCCGAATCCTCTAATGATGTTTGATTCTTAATGGATGTGATGCTATCAATGGTGGCAGTTGCATTGTAAGCGATCTTTTCTGATTAGCGTAGAAACACAGAAGAATTGACACACAGCTGATGGCCTTTTTGTACCCTCATGTACACAGAGATAATATCAGTATGATTGCATATAGCTTTCCAATAGGACATGCAGATGAATATTCTATGACCATGTTTACTGCGTATCAAATTGGTGTTTTGGCACCATGGAAGATTAAGTATTCCTTGTTATTGTTACAGATCCTTCCTCAGTGCGTATTGATTGAATTTTCAATTACTGTATAAATATTATACCGTAATGGCGACATCATGATAGTCTTTTCATTCAGAAGGTAGAATCGACAATGCCCAGAGGGTCAAGTTGATTCTTTTCCTAGATCAAATTATTTTCCAACGAATACCATGTAATGGTTGTTGTGTGACGTGTCTATGATTTTGCATAATGACTTTGGTAGGATTTATTTGTTATGATGCACGTTCAGAACGGGCAGTGAGTTCCAGTGTCAGAATCAACAGCAACACTCTTAGCGGGACGTCAACATAGTGGTTTAATTTAAATTACCGTTCATAATTTATGGCTTGGGGGGATGATGATGATTTTTATGTAAAGGCATGTGCAATGTGAATGCCCCCCCCCAAACTTTATGTACAAAGTAAGTGACCCCCCTTGCATGTCATGTACAAAATCAATGACCCCCCAACCCCTTCCCGTAATTTATAATCATATTTATTTCTTATTTTTGTGTACAAAATTGATGACCCCCTACCTCTCCAGAACCCCCCTAGGCATAAATTATGAACGGTCCCTTTTCTATATTGAGTGTCTGGCAGTTGGGATTTTTTATTTTCCAGAGAAAGAAATGTACATTCCGTTAGGTGTGTCTGAAGGGCGACGTTTCACTTATGTTTTTACCGCCTCCGTGGTGTAGTGGTTAGAACGTCCGCCTGGAGAGCGGAAGGTCACGGGTTAGATCCCCGGCCGCGTCATACCAAACGACGTTATAGAATATGGTACTTGTTGGTCCCTGCCTGGCGCTCGGCATTAATGAGTACAAGGACTGGTCGGCTCGGAGTCAGTATAATGTGTCTGAGTGGGGTATTCATGCTTAAATGCGGCGTGGTATCTCAGTGAGCTAGCACTATAAAAACAGCTTAAGTCTGGGCTAGTACAAGCAGCTGCACAAACACACGCACGTGCGGTCGTCATATGAGCGAAATATTTTTAAGTACGATAAACCCATTTCACCTCACCTCACCCCAACTTATGTTTTTACTTCCAGCAAATTCCAATTTAATTCCTTTTAACCCCCATTCCACGGCTCAAGGGCTTGTCTGAGTCATTCCAGAATTTGTATGACTGACATTCAGATGAATTAACTAATTGTAACCTGTGATCATGATGTACAATGGTATCCCGTATCCCAACTGCTTAGATCGATGCTCATGATGTTGATCACTGGATTGTCTGTTCGAGACTGGATTATTTTCAGACCATCGCCATATGGCTGGAATATTGCTGAATGCGGCGTTGAACAACAAACAAAACAAAACTTTTAACCTTTATCAGCATTGCATTGAATTAAATAAGAATTAACCACTCATTGATTTGTAAACACTGGCGCACAGGTCATTTTGTTATTCCATTATTGAGTAAAAGTTGGAGTGAAATATGGGAAGGAAAGTCCTCAGACACATAACGCCATGCTGTGATGATGAGAGTTTCCTATTTCACGCATCACTTCATCTTCACATCAGCCGGATTAGGTCTCCTGGGCTCCATCATTAACGTACATCTCGGAATGGTAGTAATGCTGTAAACCTACATGTATGGACTAAGCAAACACGACTGTCCGAGGATAACCTTCTCTTTCCTAACACAAGGTAACATTTTCAGTATGTAAACGTGGCTGACTTCCGTATGTTGACGATTACTATGAAAATTTAGGCTATTTTTTATGCCTGTGATTGGGTATTATATGAGTGTATGAGAAGTAATTTTGGCGTAAAACGTTTCATACAAGTCAGTGAGTTGGATTTTTCACCGTTTTTCAGTAATATGTCTGCAATCACCTTTATAAATTGCCTTAGTCTGTCGCCTAACCCTTGGGAATAAATGAAAGGGGAGTCCAAGTCTATAATAATTGGGCGAGACTAGATTGCCTCAGCCAAAAAATTAAGAATTGTACTTGGCCTATATATTTGTCTATTTGTTTGTTTGAACAAGATAATAGTTCTGGGGCATTGCCTCGAACCCGGGAACTAGTCGTACCGAATAGACGCTTTAACAACTAGGCTACTCTACTATATACATGGACAATGGAGCACATGGGTCATTTGTTCAGTTTATTTAGGGTCACTTCAAAGGTTTTTTTATGCAGACTGTTCTGCAATAGCCCATGCTTGTCACAAACGACGACCCGTGAAGATCGGGTTTAGAATTTGATTTTCAGTAACCCATGCTTGTCGTAAGAGGTGACTAACGGGATCGGGATTTCTGACTTGGTTGACACATGTCATCGTATCCCAATTGTGTAGATCGATGCTCATTGTGTAGATCGAAAGCGTTGTCGTTATACAGATGACGTAATATATACAGATGTGCCGCCGAAGCCTGAATAAGCAAGTACCTAAAACAAAAGAAATGAGCGGGTCAGTTCTTTCACTGATATGGGACATTATATCCGAACATTAGGATAGTTGTTGATACACTGGCTTGAGTTTGAATAAAATATGCTATATTGATAATATGTGTACATACTATAAGATATACTGGTGCCGTTTTGCGAATATAATCTGATACATATAACACTGATAGTTTGACAATTGGAAATTTTTTTCTGAAAGTTGTGGAAATTCAGAAAAGGCCAAATAAGAATAAATGATCAAAATGCTACTAAATATTTTTACATAAATCATAAACATATTTGTATAAACTTTATTAAACCTGGCGCTCAACTACTGAAGACAATGTCACGGTCTGGGTAACGATAGGCACGATTAAGATATATACGACGTTGATGAATAGCATATCAAGGTTTCCTCAACATTAATGATTTCGACAAGAGTTGGGCCCTTGGGCACGTAAGAAACCTATGTTTGTGGACTTTGTTTCTAGGTTTGTGTGAGACCAGCATCACTTTCGGGTTATCTGACAGGCCTCAGTTTTTGCGAGGATTAAAGATTAAAAAACCCCATTGAGATGACCCCCGACTCAAAATGTCAAGCATTTCGTGTCGGGGTCATCTAATTTTTCAATCTTTAATCCTCGCAAAGACACGAGGGCCTGTGGGCTATCCTCCTACATTAAGCTGAAAGGCCGTGATAAAACTCACTCACTCACTCACTCAAATGTGTACGGATGGGAAAACAAATGTTAAAGAAACGCCACACCCTGAAATATTGTATGGATATCATTTGGACTACATGGCTGCTTTTCTCACGGTGCTATGTAGTGCAAGACTAGTTCAGAGAGTTTGCACCATGACAGCCCAACATAGTAACAACCGTCGTTAAATTCCATTAGAAACACTTAAATATGATACTCTACACTAGACAGGTAAATTATTGACGCCAAGCGAACTATTTCACAAATACCTTACATTAAGTTCCAAGAAGTCAACGAGTGGTCATATATAATTTATAATTCAACATAAAGAGAAAAGGATGATTCAGTATGTGTTCACTGCGAAAGTAGAAAATGAATTGGGTTTTTTATTTAAGCGCATCAACAAATCAGGAAGTGATGCTCTTGTCCTGAAAAAAAATGCATTTGTTGTTGATTCTTCCACTCAGAGTCGGAAGTAAGAACAGTACAATACAAAATTGATAAAAAACGCATATAAAATATGTATACTTTCTTTACGTGTATCTGTGGGACATTCACAACAGATGGTGATGCTAATGGCAGTCGTCCATTACCCGACAGACAAGTTGATGCAGAACAATAGAATCTGATGCTAGATATGCCTCATAGTTGTGATACAGTGTCTGCTTTTGCTTTCAGAATGCTTCAACGCAGAACGCAGTAGAACGCAGTAGAAGCTGCAGAGGCCATCGGTCTGGTCCACAGGTCCACGATCACCCAATAGTGCCAGTCACCAAAACAAGGACCTGTCGTGGATAAGCCAGTGCCACTACAAATTATATTGAAATATCGTCGGGTTAGTTGATGGCTGCTCCCAAAGATTATCATTTACCATTAAACCTGAACAAAGACCTGTCGTGGATCAGCCAGTGCCACCACAACTCAGGACCTTGAGTGATGTGTGAAGTGATTGACCAGCAATGATTTGGAATAGGAGTTAAAGCTCCGAGGATGGAGATCTTACTACTCCGTAATTCTGTGTTCTGGATTCTAGCATTAACGGATGCGTTAATATGCTTGGAATATGTGTCTTCCTTCCAGACTCTTCACCACGATAAGGTAGTTACAGTTGAGTTCAAAGATACCGGAAATATTTCTCTCTTACAAAAGAATGCTCAATATGGAAAGGTGTTGAAGAAGCCGTATACTTGGCTGTCTTATGAGAAACAGTTGAAAGTAAACACATGCGTTGTGCAAGCGTCGTTTAAGTTTTCGCTGGATATATCTGACAAATTCTTGGAGGAAATATATCTCAACGTGTCGTGCATCAATATACAAGACTGGATCTTACAAACGTCGAATGTGAATTCTGAAACTGGGAGCCTACAGATGTGTGGAAGGAGAAGAACTTCAGATGCTGAGTACTGCATAGTCGCCATGGTGGTGACGCCGCATCCTAGATGTGTGAATGATACTGGAACATATCCTGTAACGAAGTATTTCGCTCATTCTCGGAAAGTCTATGATGGAATAACGGTTTGTGATGACGGTGTGTCCTCTGCGGTGTCCGTTATGGGACATATCAGGGAGTACCTGTCGTGTGGGAATACTGCAGGGGCGTATACTGTGACCCTAGATATTCTTCTTGCCCGTGTAGGCGATGTTGAAGAACCTTGTCTACCTGACCCTAATCAACGGGAAAATATCGCAGAGACGATTCCCCCAAGTCGGAGAAATATGGTGGAGATATCGACACGGTTGACGGGTAAGATTATTATATTGAAATATCGTCCTGTTTATAGGTTCTTTTGCTAGGTTTGTAAGCACTTTCTTCTGACAAAAAAAGTGAAATTGTTGAAATCTGTAGAGAATCAGAAAGTTGACTAGGTATAATAATTTTGTCACTTACTTGATTTCATACTTTGTGTTGTTGTTTTGTTTTGTTCTACTCGGTGTTTTAAGTTATGAAATCATGTGTTACCTCCTTAGTTATTTTTAGTCTTGTATTCCACGCCATTATGTCACGATCTTGTGACGTTGTTCCTGCGCGTGTCTATCTGCGGCAATGGTAGGGTGCTGCAGTAGTACATGTACCCTGTACTCGCACCAAACAAAATATGCCTATTCTGTGTTGGAACAACCCTCCTATGAGTGTCATTTATGCAAAATTTATTAAATTGTTTAAACGTCACGAGGATCACGGGAATGGGGGACATATGGGTGGGGGAAACGGAACCTTGGTATGAAGATGAGATAGGTTGAAAGCCGCAGCTACAAAACCAGATGTGTTTTAAATTTAAAATATTTTGTTCCAACAGTTTTTAACCTGACCGACATTTGTATTGTCAACAGTCTGGCGCATAATGTTCGTCTGGAATTCTTTGTTTACATTGTTTTTAGTTTGTTTATTTTTTAGGTTCTAGAATATGAAATTGTTGGTCCCTTATTGTAAAGTGACAAGTTTTGAAATGACTGCTGCGTGTGGAATGGGGTATTTTCTAACATTTGTTACAAGAATTAATCCCCGTGAAGAGTCGGATTAGAATTGATCTTCAGCATCCCTCGTTGTAAGGAGCGAATAGTGTTGATCAATACCTGTAAGGTTACACAAGATTGTCCGGTCCATGATTGGAATATTTACACACCCACTCCATTTATCCTGAATGTTGTGGCGTTAAACAACAAACAAACCTGTCCGCACCATTGATCTTTTTAATCAGCACTCCGCGTATAAGATATTTCCATGTATTTATAGAAACTTGTGTAAGTGTCGGTCTCACATCACTGAACGGCTAAATGAATCAATATGAGGCACAGTGAAAGTATATACCTTGCTGCCAGTTTTACAAACCCCAATGAGGCAAATAAATATTGCCTCTGTCACGCCATCGGCTTGTGAATAATTGTCACAACGGACACTTCCTTTTATTAACAGTATATTGTCATCTTTATTGAAAGGTGAAGGGGTGGTCCACTATCAAATGCGTTTGCTTGTTTCATCCGGGAATACTCGAGTTCGATTCCCAACATGAGTACAGCCCACGGGTCTACCTGTGTCCTTGGTTCTAAGCAATAATCACAGGCTTCACATTGTGCACGTGACTCTAAGTTCGCTCCTGGAACCATATTCCAAGATTTTTATGAAACAAACATCTGTAGAAAGTATATACGCAGAAGAAGCCGCGTAAACCTAAACTCACTCAGTCACGTGGAAGATGTTTCCAAATTTGACCAGTTAGTCATCAGATTTATGCCGATGAAATATTTTGACTTTTCTCCGTTTGTTCAGATGATTAACTGACGTTCCTTTGCATTGTGTTTGACGAGTGCCACAGGCGCGACAGGATACCACACCTTCTCGCAACCCCCTACGGCAATAGTGATTGCTAAACACACCTTCACGATATAGTCCGAGTCATATAGTTCCATTTATAAGAGATTTTTGGTATTATTGGAAGGGCTTTGACCCTTGTTACTTCCATAAGACTTTTAACGAAGCTAAGTCAGAGGTAATTTTAACAAACTTCAAGCTATTCCATACGTTGTGCTTACTCCAGCCATGTGGGCAAGCATAGCAGCAGAGGGCTGTATTACGGTTACGGCTCACTTTCTTGACAATCAAGTACTTGAATCGTGTGTGCTCCCCACACGGAGTGTAGAGGAACGCCATACCGGCGAGAATACTGGACAGATTTATGTCCAGGAATAATTTGGAATTGCTAAAGTAGTCCGCCTAACTACTCGCAATGCGAGCAATATGTCTCTGGCGGCAAAGACAGCAGGGTATCCTCATGTGAGATGTTTCACCCACACTCTTCAACTAGCAGATGGTGTGAAACTTCATCCTATTGAGAATATGCTCATGTTTGCACGTCAGCGTAGCGTTTTTCTCAAAGTCAACTCTGTCAACTCAACATCAAGCAAAACTTGGTAAAGCTAAAAACATGTCATTACCGACATGGTGACTTGTTGGAATTCTGCCTATTTCTTGTTGGAGCGTCTTCCCGAACTCCACACATACATAGTCGCTGTGTTCCATGATCCGCTGCTGAAGAAACACAAGGGACTGAATCTAAAAGATACACATTGAGTTTGCTGGAGTACCTTGTGGTGGCTCTTAAGCCACTAGTATCCGCCACAGAAGTCCTTTGCAGCGAGCACAGGGCGGTGGGGTAGCCTAGTGATTACAGCCTTGGCTAGTCACGCCGAAGATCCGGGATCGATTCCCCGCATGGGTATAATGTGTGAAGCCCATTTCTGGTGTCCCCATCTTCAGGTCTGTACCCCCTTCAGTTTGCCCAAGTCAACAAGCACCTGAATGTGTCAGACTTGGACACGAATACCATTGCAGACATGAAGACAACCATCGCAAAGGAGCTCGAAAGGCGTCTCCTCAAAGACGAATTTTGGAAGAGGCCTCAACAGCCCTGGACTCTTGTTACAAACATCGGCCGTTCCTGAAAGAAGATCAAAAAGTGACATCGAAAACCATATTATCGAGCTGATTGAACGTAGCCATACTCCTACAGACGAAACCCCAGTTTCTCCTGTGAAGGAGGAACAAGAACCATATTCGCCGGCAACAACACCCAAACAGCTT
This sequence comes from Haliotis rubra, assembly GCF_003918875.1. Lineage (NCBI taxonomy): Eukaryota > Metazoa > Mollusca > Gastropoda > Lepetellida > Haliotidae > Haliotis > Haliotis rubra. Next base: position 28,382 of record NW_025766240.1, read on the forward strand.
AGCAAAATGTTCAAATTTTGCGAGAATGACAATGCTGTATCATTTCCCTTGGATGACATCATTGAAATCGATGATGACGAGAACCTTCACAAAGATGCCAGAGCTGAGTATCATGATTATCTGTTTGCCTCTAACAAGCTGTCTGGGTCGTCAATGCTAAAAGCATCAACCCTTGGCTGGTGGCGGGAAAATGCCAACTTATTTCCACGAATTGCAACAATTGGCTCAAGAACATCTTTACATAGCCGGTACAAGTGAATCATCCGAGAGAGATTTCTCTACCACCGGTCTCACGATCACCAAACAGCGTGCATCAAGTGATTCCGGCACAGCAGATGCAACTTTCATCCTGAATAAAAACCTGAGAAAGCCTCGTCCGCGTCAACGTCGTCGTGTCCACCAGTGCCAGCAGTCGTGAAGGTGGAGCCGGTTGATCCCATTCCACAGACAGAGACGAGTGAGTCTGGTGAAACTAACATCATTCATCCTCCACTTTCTGATCTCACACATACGTGTTGAAGTTTTCAAATTCAGAAGCTATTTGCTTATTGACGTTCGAGTTTAAGTGTTTCAAAGTTTATAGTTTCATTTTTGATACAGCTTGAAGATATTCAATGAGCTTTAATAATATTAGTGACAATCTTCCAGTCTACCAGTTGAGACGTCGAGTCGAGTCTGACCCCTCGAGTGCTCGAGTCCAAGAGAATGGACACGTTGAAGCCCTACTTCCAAAGCAGGCCAAGGTTGGTTATCCAAGGTGAAAGTATTCTCTCCTTCAAGCGCATGTCTTGTAATGTGAGATGATAGGAGTATGCGCTTGACCCTTAAAGACGTTCTAGAACTTTCCACTCTATGCTGTCTTGGAAGCCTCCAGATTGCTCCTGAGTCAAAAAGCATCTCAAAATACAACCTCCAGACCACTGCACTCGACTGAATCTTAACAGAAACATTGCAATACAATTACAATAGTTTTACTTTGAATTACGCTGCCACATAACAAACCCGGGATTTGGACACTTTTTGAATTAGCCTGAAGAACGAATTATGAAAATGGAGCCAAGTACGCCTACAAGCGCCACAGAGTCGAATATCAAAAGTGACATTTCCATTATTTTCTACTTGACACGGAAAGGAACTGACCACGACAAGCGTCTAATGTCAAATGCAATTATAACCTTCACCCGAAGGTCGCTCGCGACCCAGCCTTGACAAAGGCGCCGCAATACTCTGTGCTGTAACAGGCCTGCCAAACTCCTAATGGATGATTGCCCAAATGTTGGCTCATGGTTCGCAAGCATCCGTTGGTTAACCGATCTGGTAAACAAAGACCTGCATCACTTGAACTTTCATCCATTTTCACCCACCTGTGACGGGGTGTAAAAACCTTGGAGTCAACTTTTGTGCAGACTCTTTCAGTGTTGTCACAAACACCTAGTGTACAGTGCACAACCCTGTGCACTTAACCCACGAATCCGTTGGTATATGACCAGATGGTGGCCACATGAATACGTGCAAACACCTAGTTGCGGGTACAGCAACGTGCAGTGAACTTGGACAAAATACTCTGACTATGTGTCTCAGTCCACCCAGCTGTGAATGGGTACCTCGCAAGGCTGGGAATGCCGCAATAACTCGATGCGCTGCAAGAGTTGTATGATCCCCAGGGAGTTCAGATTGATAGTAAGATGTGCCGTTGAGATTGACAACCAGTGATCGAGGGATATGTGCGCTATATAAATATCCTACAATATAATATGATAATAACTTTCATCCCATGCATCACTTGGTTTTTCATCCCCTGCATCACTTGGTCTTTCATCCCATGCATCACTTGGTCTTTCATCCCATGCATCACTTGGTCTTTCATCCCCTGCATCACTTGGTCTTTCATCCCATGCATCACTTGAACTTTCATCCCATGCATCACTTGGTCTTTCATCCCCTGCATCACTTGGTCTTTCATCCCATGCATCACTTGAACTTTCATCTCCTGCATCACTTGAACCTTAATCCCCTGCACCACTTGAACTTTCATCCCCTGCACCACTTGGTCTTTCATCCCATGCATCACTTGAACTTTCATCCCCTGCACCACTTGAACTTTCATCCCATGCATCACTTGGTCTTTCATCCCCTGCATCACTTGGTCTTTCATCCCATGCATCACTTGGTCTTTCATCCCATGCATCACTTGAACTTTCATCCCCTGCATCACTTGATCTTTCATCCCATGCATCACTTGAACTTTCATCCCCTGCACCACTTGAACTTTCATCCCATGCATCACTTGGTCTTTCATCCCCTGCATCACTTGAACTTTCATCCCCTGCATCACTTGGTCTTTCATCCCCTGCACCACTTGAACTTTCATCCCATGCATCACTTGGTCTTCCATCCCATGCATCACTTGGTCTTTCATCCCATGCATCACTTGAACTTTCATCCCCTGCACCACTTGAACTTTCATCCCCTGCACCACTTGAACTTTCATCCCCTGCACCACTTGAACTTTCATCCCCTGCACCACTTGGTCTTTCATCCCATGCATCACTTGAACTTTCATCCCCTGCACCACTTGAACTTTCATCCCCTGCATCACTTGGTCTTTCATCCCCTGCATCACTTGAACTTTCATCCCCTGCATCACTTGATCTTTCATCCCATGCATCACTTGAACTTTCACCCCATGCATCACTTGAACTTTCATCCTCTTTATTGCTACACTTCCTTCCAACATTAAGCTGACAAGTCGCAACATAACGCCATACATGTACTGTTGATGAAACTCGACAAGAGAGTGGTATACCTTTAGGCGGCTTTTAGAAATATCCCAGCAATATCATGTCGGGATACACCAGAAATGGGCATCACACATTGTACCCATGTTGGGAAGCGAACCCGAGTCTTCGGTGTGACGAGCGAACGTTTTAACCACTAGGCTACCCCACTGCCTCTTAACTCGATGACCAACAGGCAAGTATCCCGGGCTGGTTAACGCGTTTTGGGGGATATTGTCTCTTCAAACACAAAAGTCCATCAGTGGGTCCACAACACTTTATTCGTCAGCTAAGTAAGTAATTACATGATAGTGCAGCAACGGCCAGGCAGCATCACAGAGGCGATCGTCAGCCCACCTCCTAGCCGCTGTCCGAGGGTCAAGTCCCGTTCCATTAAGAATTCATTGTCTATATACTATACTGACTGTCAGGCTGCCCTGTATCGTATTACGATACATGTATGGTCAACCTGCAGTATCCAGCATGCACCTCATCCACAATGTTAAACTTCCGTGGCCAGCCGGCCATACTCTAAGGTTAATTAGGGTTAATTACACGCATGCAGCTGACCTGTACATGGCTGTGCTGATGGTCATGATAATAAGCTGCTGATATTTCATGTATATTGTCAGCACTGTGATTTAGATTTAGATAACACAACTTTAACTTAACTCAGAGAATATACAAACATGTCTATATTTCCCGATAAAACCCATACCCCATCAAAGTGCCTACGACATACGCCCTTTCTGTGAAGAAGGACGTGTCCCACGTCCTTATAGGCATTGTGAATGAGGTAGCGATTAAGTTACAAAATACATTAGATACATTATACGTCACCTATACGAAAAGTTATGATATTGTTTCAAATTGCCAAATAACATCACAGGTTAGCTGATGTGACAATAATTACACAAATTCCTCAGTAGTAGGGATAAGCTCTATAATACCGACATTCTGAAAAAGACACCCTGATAATCGCAAAATTGAAAACATGATTTCAGCTGAGGTTTGCTGACAGGAATATCGACATAAGAATGACAACATTTGTGTGAAGATTTGTATAGGACATATAAAGATTTGTGTCGTGGAACCATTTTTCTGTTTTTCTTTTAAAACAATAACATAAATGACAGAATAATTTGCTTGATTAAGCTTAAGTAGCGCTGTATTACAAATACATTCAAGAAATTCAGGTGAAAGATTGCATGTTTCGGCGCACATTTTATGCTATGCATGGACAACAAATTCCTAAATATTAGTCAAACTTAGATACAATATAAACATGAAACTCTTCTTATATTTGAAGACACGCACATACACACACACACTCACACACCTCAACAGTTTGTCAATTCTCTTTCCCTCACACACTCTCTCGCTCACACACACGCGCACGCACTCACACTATTCATATCATACTTATTTTAACACACACACTCACTCACACACCTCAACATTTTGTATCCTTCTAGCAATAAAATAAGAGTCAATTTGCTCTTTCCCTCACACACTCTCTCTCACACACACATGCGCACTTTCTCACCCTATTCATAGCATACTTATTTTAACACACACACTCACTCTCTCTCTCGTCTGTTCTATCTCGACATCAACACTCTTTCCCATTCTTTCTCGCCTTCTCTTTCTTTCTCTCTCTGTCGCTCTCGCTCGCGCACACACACGTTCTCATGTACTCACGTCACACCATTCAAATCAAACTTAAACTCTCCTTGCATTTTAACACACACAAACGGTCTCTCGCCTGTCTCTCTCTCTGCCACACATACTCATACACACTCTTGCGCGCGTAATTCTTCTCTCTCATGTTCTATCTAAAATACCAGTCAACAACAGCCCCTCACTCACTCTCACGCACGCACACACACACACACACACACACACACACACACACACACACACACACACACACACACGCACACACACACGCACACACACGTTCTCATCTACACTCGTCACACCATTCTAAACGCACTTTCAAGTCCTATTAACATCATATCAACAACACAATTAGATATATATCAAAAACATCATATTCCAGCTTATGGGCACAACACTACCATGACAAGCAAAGCATGGCAAATCAATCTCAGACATATTTCAAACACATCTTTCAACACCAAACATTAATCAAACAACGGCCCATAAATACATCCATATATGCTTCAGTACATATTGGAAAGCGGTTGCCAGGAATACAGACAATTCCTTTGATGGAACATAGACACACAGGTGTATGCTGCGATAGAGAGCATACAGAACAGGGGCATGAAACGGAACACATTTACAAAGAAGGTAATAAGCGGTGTCGGAAATAAGTTGAGGGGGTGGAGGCGACACTCTTGGGGACTGAGATGGTATAACCCACAGTGGATGCATTTGAATGGATGTCTGTGGGCATGATACACTGGGGGTGGGATGGGAGGTGGTAGGACGGGGAAAACTGGGTGATGGCAGAGGGAAGGAGGGGGTTGGGGAATGCATTGCTGGGGGAGGGTTGAAAGTCATTAGTTGGCTTCTGCTGCCCTTCATGTAGTCTGTCCAGCTTAACTTTAATGGATGAGATGAGAGACATGATTCCCTCCACACCAGACATTTGGTATGTGTCCTCTGCTACCTGGGCACTTTCTATCATATCGGACAAAGTGTCATGGCGTCTGGTGGCAATAAATTGAACGATATGAGGAAGGGAATTTCTGAAAATGAGGTCTTTTATGAATTGGTCATCGTTACATTTCAAAAGGGATGCCTCATGCCGAATTGATTGAAGAAATAATGGAAAGTCCTCATGCTCTTTTTGTTTCCTGTCGATAAGGGCATCTGTACGGTTTATAATTTGGATAGATGTGGGGCCATACCATTTGAGAAAAGATTGTTTGAGTTCGGGCCATGTCATATTGTCTTTACAGGGAAGTCCTTCATACCAAATCAGCGCAGATTCCGATAAATATAGGGGGAAAACGTTAATGATTTCTTCATCAGCGAAATTTTGAATATTAACAAATTTCTGGAATCTGCTTAGCCAGGAAGATGCAGAGCGGGGATCATGTCCATCAAACAGTGGCATTGGGAGGGTTGTGCAGCAGACATGGGGTTGGGAATGGTCAGCGGGGCGTTCTACGGGCGGGGAGGAACATTGAGGGGGAGAGCAACAACGGTTATCACAGTGGGATTGTGAATTCGACATGGGTGATTACCGGGACTAGAGGTGGTAGGCTGAGGGAGGCTGATGGAGAGACTGAGCAAGTGGCGGTAGTTGTACGTTTAGACTTTCGGAGGACCTCCAGGGAAAAACAGGATGGACTGGAGGACCCGTCGTCAGATTGAGTAGATTTAAACGAAAAGAGAGGCATTGTACTTTAAAGAATGAACTAAATGGTATAAACACTCACCCTGTAGGATACAATCGTGGAAAACACAGAACAATTACAAATTCACAGAACAAAGCACAGTCCACTAAAAGTCACAATGTCAATAACACATGGTAGATGAGGTGACCTCTTCGTCTTGGAATCAGTCTTTGAGTTTCTTTTACACAGACACAGGATATGGAAGAAGGAGGACGTCGTACAGGTGTTGCTTGAATCTGTGCACAGTGGAGCGTCAACGGACCAGTTCTTGTTTTACACCGGCGTTCCATGAAACACTATCACTTTTTTGTAGTTGTAAACGATGGATCTCCAAAGCGTCCAAAATGCAAATTGTTACTCAGTTGACAAGCTGGGTGGCTGGCTGTTCTCGTAGACTTAGCCTGGTGGTGGTGCCTGTTTGACTTCTGTTGTGATGTGGACCCAGGATGGATGAATCTCGACAGATATTTGCTGAAAACTTCTTGCAGAGAGGTTCAGGATCTTGTCTCCACCAATATATCCCGGGCTGGTTAACGCGTTTTGGGGATATTGTCTCTTCAAACACAAAGTCCATCAGTGGGTCCACAACACTTTATTCGTCAGCTAAGTAAGTAATTACATGATAGTGCAGCAACGGCCAGGCAGCATCACAGAGGCGATCGTCAGCCCACCTCCTAGCCGCTGTCCGAGGGTCAAGTCCCGTTCCATTAAGAATTCATTGTCTATATACTATACTGACTGTCAGGCTGCCCTGTATCGTATTACGATACATGTATGGTCAACCTGCAGTATCCAGCATGCACCTCATCCACAATGTTAAACTTCCGTGGCCAACCGGCCATACTCTAAGGTTCATTAGGGTTAATTACACGCAGGCAGCGGATCTGTACATGGCTGTGCTGATGGTCATGATAATAAGCTGCTGATATTTCATGTATATTGTCAGCACTGTGATTTAGATTTAGATAACACAACTTTAAACTTAATTAACTCAGAGAATATACAAACATGTCTATATTTCCCGATAAAACCCATACCCCATCAAAGTGCCTACGACACAAGTCTTCTCGCTTAGATTCCAGATATCCACCGTGCTTTGATTACTTCACAGTAAACATAGAAATATGGATAGCAACCTGTTTTCACAGTACAGCCAAAGACGGTTCATATTTATTCGACATCTTTAGTGAACATGTATCAGTTTCAGGTTTCAGGATAGCTTGACAGACACGTGAACGGCTTGGGGTTGAGTGAGTGAGTGAGCAATATTCCTGCTATATGGCGGCAGTCTGTAAATAATCGAGTCTGGACCATACAATCCAGTGATCAACAGCATGAGCATCGATCTGCGCAACTGGGAACCGATGACTTGTGTCAGCCAAGTCAGCGAGTCTGACCACCCGATCCCGTTAGTCGCCTCTTACGACAAGCATGGGTTACTGAAGATCACGGGTTCGGCTTGGGGTTGAATTGTGCACTCTCTAACGTGCAAGCTAACTAATAATTCCTTACATGGACAGACATGCTTAATTGTTACTGTGCACATCCCCACTGTGTGCAAGGTAGTTCGATGGTTGTTTTGTTTCTTGTTTAACGTTGGCCTGTAAATAATCGAGTTTTGGGGGCTGAATAGTGCACTCCGATCACGTTAGTGGCCTGACCCGTGAAGATTCGGGTTAGAATTGTTCTTCAGCAACCCATGCTTGTCGTAAGAGGCGACTAACGGGGTCGGGTGGTCAGGCTCTATGACTTGGTTGACACATGCCTTCGTTTCCGAATTGCGCAAATCGCTGCTCATGCTGTTGATCCCTGGATTGTCTGGTCCAGGCTCGATATTTACAGCCCGCCGCCATATAGCTGGAATACTGCTGAGAGTGGCGTTAAACAACCAACCAACCAACCAACCGTTACTGGCCTCTTACTACAACCATTGGTTGCTGAAAAACAATTCTTACACTGGCCTTCACGGGTGGGTAGTTCGATGAAGTAACAGAAGATCTTCATGAGGGGGCGGTGGGGTAGTCTAGTGGTTAAAGCGTTCGCTCGTCACGCCGAAAACCCGGATTCGCATCCCCACATGGGTACAATGAGTGAAGCCCATTTTCTGGTGTCCCCCGCCGTGATATTGCTGGAATATTGCTAAAAGCGGCGTAAAACCAAACTCTGTCAGTCAGTCAGTCTTCATGAGCACCAAATCAGATAGCTAAGACAGATTTTACTGCCACTTCCATCAGTGAACTAATTCGACAGTAATCTTTATCGGTAATTGATTTTATCACTTCAAGCAATCTACATCTGGAATATGTTGAGTACAAATAACGGCTTATCATGAAAACATGAATAGGTCAAACTTGTAAGTTACAGAGTCCATTCCATGCTTTTACATCAACAAGCTGGGGCGGAGGAATGTCCCCATTTCCCATTTCCATTCCGTCGTGGAACAATAACACACTATTCTAATCTCAGTTTTGCCCGCCGCTGCTGAAATCTGTACATCCCGATGTGACAAAAAACACTCTTACACCTGCACAGTCATAGAAAACATACGTCAGCTTGACCTTCATCTATATGCATTTAAAAACTTTTCGAAGCAAAGCGACTGGATCTACACCATGACATCATTTTATTGGACTATTATCTCGTGATATACATGTTGAATTGTCGTAATATAAGTTACAAAGCTGGTTAAAAGAATTTTTGCCCTGTCCGCTCCTTTTCTTGAAGCTTGAAGAGGTCGAAGATGAGAAACGAAATAAAACACACATTCCGATAAACATCAGCTAAGGGTGCTTTTTATGTTTTAATTTCTTAAACCTGAAGACAAATTATGTTTTAAAGTAGGCCTACTTTCGGGAACAGATAACTAGAAAATAGTCAATCCCCAGAACAATCGATATATCGTTAAACACTACATATTATTGTGGTGAATTTGAGACACCCTGATACGTGCAACAAGTTTTAATTCTTGAAACAAACTGTTTGTATCATTCCCCGAAGGGTTGTTGGGGTATAACATGTATCTTACATTCGGCACCACCCGTGTCTTTCCGTAACGCTCCGTAATGACAATTATAAACGTATACCTTTGTGAGATAGCGTTGGGTATTCACTCTACTGCTTGAAATACTGCATTCCGTCGCAAAACATGCTCTCGTTTAATATACAAATTCACCCCTTTGTCGAATGGTACAGCCCAAATAGAAAATTAGCGCTCGGGCGTGGCACATCGTAAGGCCTTTTGGATTTTATGGATGTGGCATGAACCTGCAAGATATGATTGTGTCAGAATTCGAGACTGTGGAAAACCCATGGATTGATGACTATTGTAATAAATAAACCATAGCCATCATACTAACGAAGGTAAGTTCGCAGTATATCGTTCACTATCCTAAACAATACAGGTTGTGTTTTAATAATTTCATTATTGTATCTACGGACAACATTGAATTGTCGTCTGTTTTGCAAGTATGTTAAAATTCACGTTTCAAGCCTCTATATGAATGAAGTACAGTGGTTGGTCAGACTGCTGGTGTAACGTGACTGCCAAGGACGATTTTACGAACGATTCGTTCACAAGTGCCAAGCGCTATGCCACTGAACATTATCCCGTTTCTATTTCTTTAAAGATTTCAGTTTTTCCGAACTTTTGTATTGATAGTTGGATTAAGAATATAAGAAATGGGCAGTATGTTATTTTCGAGACCCGGGCGGGGCACAATGTATGAAGCCCATTTCTGGTGTCCCCCGCCATGATGTTGCTGGAATATTGCTAAAAGCGGCGTAAAACCAAACTCAGTCAGTCAGTCTTAATATAATGTCTGATGTTTGAAATAAATAACAGTGGGACTTAGACTGTTTCAAGGATTTCAAATTTAGTCTGCAGTTGTCTGTGACAAATCAGTTGTGTTGTATATGTTTTGCATACCACCGTTATGTTGTTAGTTGTTTAGATATAGTTTTAATGAAACCCCTACATTCATAAAATGTGTTGGAAAATTGGTAGCGTTAATGAAGGGGAGACACTGAATTGACTGATGGTGAAAAAAAATTCAGCCGGGAGGTTATCATATAAACGGCAGACACAATAGTGAAACACATAAATATGCCATTGAAGGGAGGAACAGAGAGAGAGAGACACTACAACAGTGTGTATGTGGGATGCTGCCTAGCCTACTCTACTCTTCACCTGCAACAGGGCGATGGGTTAGCCTAGTGGTTAAAGCTTTCGCTCGTAATGCAGAAAAAACGGTTCGATTCCCCACATGGGTACAATGTGTGAAGCCCATTTCTGGTGTCCCCCCACTGTGATATTGCTGGAATATTGCTAAAAGCAGCTTAAAACTCACACACTCTCACCTGCAACAGCTGACTAAATTAAGCCGGCAAAAACATTCTTTTCTTCTTAATGTGTCTGTGTCAATTTAACATTCTGAATAACCTCTTTTGCCACTGTAATTTGTTAATTTAGATTTGAATTAATGTATTTTTCTGGTGTATTTGAATACCAGAAGACTATAAATAGTCTGAAAAGAATACAAAGTGCACACATTTCTTTATTTTTTAAAGAACTGTTTGCAACATGTCAAATTTTGTCTACTTTGCATCATGTCAAATTTGGTCTACTTTGCACCATGTCAAATTTGGTCTGCTTTATCTTAATATTCCTGACAAGATGTCAGTTGTTCAGTTTCAGCTACTACACATATTTACTGTGGGAATTAGTGGTGTGACAATCCATCGATACGCATCGATGCATCGATCCATGGGCCGCCGATACAGTGAATCAATACAAAGTTTTACATTAATAATAATAATAATAAGTACATTTATAATGCGCCAAATCCAGACACAAAGTGTATGCTCATAGCGCTACATAAGAGATTCTGACATCACCAGGTTAAGAGATGCAACTAGAAATGATTAGAGTCTATAGAACTGAGTGAAGAAAAAATGTTTTGAGACTATCTTTGAACATTTGGGAGTAGGATTCCTTTAAGATGATCTGGGAGTTTATTCCAGAGAGGTGGCTTTGTAAGTAAATGATCTCTGACCAAATCGTCTCAGACGTGGGGTTGAAACAGAGAAGAGATGTTGTTGGGCAGATCGGAGGACTAATCTTAAGGTGCTTTATAGTTGGTGTTAGAATTAAAGATTTTAGTGTCATGATACGTATCGTATCACCACCCTTATATCTGGATTCGTATTGTATCGCAGCTTCAGTGCACAATACTTTGGCAATATATCGTTGTGACTAAAATTTTAGTATCGTGATGTATTGTAGGTTGTATGCCAATGCCAGCACTAGTGGGAGTACTGTCTTGATCAAATTCAGTGTGTAAAGAAAGTAATGATACACATGAAAACAGGGTGTACGTTAAAACAGGAATGAATTGAAACCAATACTGTTCTTACTATGCCCTTGTTGATTAACATTTTGTGAGAACATTTTGTGAGAATTATTTTATTGTACATTTAAGACATGATACAATTTTGCCGAAGTGTTGATGCCTTGCATCAAAGTTTTCTTGTATATATTGAGTAAAGCTTTAGTCTGGAGATGATGATATCTTTGAATTTTCCAAGCAATGCAAATTTCTAAGAAAAGTTTTCAGTGCGTTCATATTTATTTTTACTCACTATTCAATTCATTAGATATATTATTTGATTGCAAGGCAGGTTTGAATCTTTTGCTGAACATGTGCAATGGATATTTAACCCAAACTGTTAAACTGAATCTCTTATACAAGTCATGGTGTCTATACATCACTGACATTGCACAGAAAATGGCATCAACTATGCACATTCTTATACAAAGTGTTGGCTGTAGATGGGAGACAACTCTGTCACCAATGTGTGCAGTAAGAGTCTCTTCTCGAAGTCATGGTCTTTATACATCACTGACATTGTACAGCAAATGACATTAACAATGTGTCAGCTGTACTGTTGTACAAACTGTTGGATGTAGATGGGAGACAACTCTGTCACCAATGTGTGCAGTAAGAGTCTCTTCTCGAAGTCATGGTCTTTATACATCACTGACATTGTACAGGAAATGATATCAACAAAGAAATTTCAAGAAAGTATAAAAATATATGTCTCTAAAGTGCTTCCGAACTTATGTCCTGGATATCTGATGAACAGAAGAAGGAAAGATCTGGTGTAGGCTGAACCACCCTTCCCATGTCAGTTCTGTCTGATATTCAGAGAAGAAAGGATATGGTGTAGGCTGAACCATCCCCCTCATATATTCAGTCTCCTTCTGACATCCAGAGGTGAAAGGATCTGGTCTTGGCTGAACCAATCCTCTCCCATGTTTGGTCTGTCTGGTATCTAGAGGAGAAAGGATCTGGTGTAGGCTGAACCATCCCCCTCTTATGTTCAGTCTTTCTGACTTCATAGGAATAAGGATCTGGTTTTGACTGAACCATCCACCTCCCATGTTAGGTCTATCTGATAATCAGAAGAGCAGGATCTGGTGTAGGATGAACCATGCCCCTCTTATGGTCAGTCTGCCAGACATCATAGGAGTAAGGATCTGTTCTTGACTAAACATGAGAAGGGGGAAGGGTCTAGCCTAGGCTGGACATTCCTATCCTCAGGTAACTTAAGAATTTGATGGACAGGATGACCAGTATGAACCCATTACTGTACCTGTAGTGCAGAATTAAATGACAGTTTTTACATTTATGTCCCTTTAAGAACTGGATTCAATTCTAAAATAATTTACTCTAGCTCTCGTTGTCAGGCTCTTTCAATAGCAGTGTCAACACCACTCTCTTATGTCAATGCTAATACCATAAACATGACTATATGCTCTTTACAATTATCTTGGACACAATGCTGTAGAAAACTTTTAATTTAATGATTCTGCAATCACCATAGAAAAAGTTTATAGTTTATTTGTAGTATGGATTTTCCATTTACATTTTTACAATTTCAAATCATTTGTTCCTAAAACTGAATCAAATCAAACCTGAAACATAAAATCTCCTTCTGTCTCATATGAGCTTGAATCAATCAGAGGTGAGCCCGAAGGCATTATGACAATTGCAGCAATCTTTGGTGCCAGTGCTGATGTTTGTTAACTATTATTGATATGGCCTACATTGCTTTAATAGCATGTGGTCGAATATTTAAAAACTGATTTCCCTGAGGACTTTATCAATGCACAATTTGTCAATTATTGTTAATTCTAATGGGCAAGTTGTCTCATGTACTATAAATTGAAACACCATCTATGGTTTTTAAACGTGATTGATGCCATGCTAGCTGATGTTTAGATAGTTGTTTTCTTCTATCTTAAGTTAAAAAAAAAATGTGTTTATTAAAATGTGTCAGAGTGATTAGTTAGAACTTTGTCTCTCTTCTGTCTATGGAAGTATCAAAGTTATGGGCAGCTTGAAGAACAGTGAAATTACTACAATATGCTTTCCTGTTTGATACAGGAATGTTTCACAATGCTTTATCAACATAGCAGTATTTATTAACTAAAATATTATTCTTCTTAGTATAATTATCAATACAACTAATAAATTAAAGATAATCAATGCACAAATGCAAATAGAAAATTGTCTTCCAAACACTAAGAGAATTTTTTGAATATTGAAGGATAGGTGGCAGTTAAAAAATGTTCAATGTGAATGAACAATCAGAGACATTCTGTCACCAAGTGATTTATGTCTGAGGAATCTGTAGAAAAAACACTGATGAAACTGAGAAATGCCTGTTAACACACAGTTGCTGGTGACTCATTTAGGGTGAAATGATGTTTCCACATGCTTGACATTTCAGGTGAAATCATGTTGCCTGAGGCTAGTGAGACATTTCAGGTGAAATCATGTTGCCTCTGGCTTGTGAGACATTTCAGGTGAAATCATGTTGCCTGAGGCTTGTGAGACATTTCAGGTGAAATCATGTTGCCTGAGGCTTGTGAGACATTTCAGGTGAAATCATGTTGCCTGAGGCTTGTGAGACATTTCAGGTGAAATCATGTTGCCTCTGGCTAGTGAGACATTTCAGGTGAAATCATGTTGCCTGAGGCTTGTGAGACATTTCAGGTGAAATCATGTTGCCTCTGGCTAGTGAGACATTTCAGGTGAAATCATGTTGCCCGAGGCTTGTGAGACATTTCAGGTGAAATCATGTTGCCTCTGGCTTGTGAGACATTTCAGGTGAAATCATGTTGCCTGAGGCTTGTGAGACATTTCAGGTGAAATCATGTTGCCTGAGGCTAGTGAGACATTTCAGGTGAAATCATGTTGCCTCTGGCTAGTGAGACATTTCAGGTGAAATCATGTTGCCTCGGGCTAGTGAGACATTTCAGGTGAAATCATGTTGCCTCTGGCTAGTGAGACATTTCAGGTGAAATCATGTTGCCTCTGGCTAGTGAGACATTTCAGGTGAAATCATGTTGCCTGAGGCTAGTGAGACATTTCAGGTGAAATCATGTTGCCTCTGGCTATTGAGACATTTCAGTTGAAATCATGTTGCCTCTGGCTAGTGAGACATTTCAGGTGAAATCATGTTGCTTCTGGCTAGTGAGACATTTCAGTTGAAATCATGTTGCCTCTGGCTAGTGAGACATTTCAGGTGAAATCATGTTGCCTCTGGCTAGTGAGACATTTCAGGTGAAATCATGTTGCCTCTGGCTAGTGAGACATTTCAGGTGAAATCATGTTGCCTGAGGCTAGTGAGACATTTCAGGTGAAGTCATGTTGCCTCTGGCTAGTGAGATATTTCAGGTGAAATCATGTTGCCTGAGGCTAGTGAGACATTTCAGGTGAAATCATGTTGCCTGAGGCTAGTGAGACATTTCAGGTGAAGTCATGTTGCCTCTGGCTAGTGAGACATTTCAGGTGAAGTCATGTTGCCTCTTACTGGTGGAATGTTTCAGGTGAAATCATGTGTAATTTCTTGAAGGTTGGGTTTTATCAGGTGAAATAATACTGCTATTTGCTGATGATAATTCTTGTAAAATTGTTTTGCCAATTGTTGGCAAGACCTATTCCAAGATTTACATCCAAGCAGCAGTTACATTCATTTAGATCATTGAAATGTGTTTCTATTGACAAAATAGTCATGTTATTTCATCATCTATAGACCAACATTTAACCCATAATAGACATTGTGCTTGTGACTCTCCAGGCATTACGGTGAGTCACAATGACTCCATGCCTCCTACTAAGCAGGGGCGGTGGGGCGAGTCTAGTGGTTAAAGCGCTTTCGCCAATAAGACCCGGTTCGAATCCCCACATGGGTACAATGAGTGAAGCCCATTTCTGGTGTCCCCCGCCATGATATTGCTGGAATATTGCTAAAAGCGGCGTAAAACCAAACTCAGTCAGTCAGTCCTACTAAGCAAGGTAAAATGAGATACAAATGAAGCATGTTCAGAACGCCATTCAACAGGCATTTATATTTCTTACAGTGACATCTTATTCCCTACAGACTATGCCACTTTGTTCTTACTACAGTGTAAAAGTATTAACCTGTACTAGATGTTGACAGGGGAAGGTATTATTCACCTCAAGGAATATACAACTGGGCTTAATGTCAAAGAGAATGAAATGTTTCGCTAGACACTGAACTCTCTGACATGTATAGAAGTCAGATCCATGTTGGTGTTGCGACCAGGGAAACAGTAACTGAATCGTTACTGGTGCTGACCCTGGTACTCAGTGTCATGCTTTACTCTGTTTGTGTTTGTCAATGTTCAATCAATAACATTGGGATTTGTTGTTTCATTCTCACATGGAAACAATTAGTCCATGGCTGTGGGAGGGTCGGTTGGGTAAGCTAGTGGTTAAAGCATCTGCTTGTCATGCTGAAGACTTCGGTTCGATTCCCCACAGAGGTACAATGTGTGAAGCCCATATCTGGTGTCCCCTGCCATGATATTGCTGGAATATTGCTAAAACCTTACTCACTCACTCATTCCCATGGCTGTGGGAATAAGCAGTAAAAATACCAAAGTAGAATTAAAAATTCCCAATATTCAATTAACCATAATATCTCTTTTTAATTTGTTATAAAAGGTTGACTTGGCCTACAACAGGACCAGTAGAAAGGAAAGGGTTTATGCTCCATTTCCACCCATGTGCTTTAAAAATGCTTCAAGATAAAAATAGATAAAAATACTCTGAAACCTGTATAATACCAGTTGCAGGTGGTGGTTATCCTACCTCGAGTTATCACAATCCACAGGTGCCCCAGTCAAAGGGTAAGAAATCAGTAACCCATGTTTTTCCTAAGAGGCAGTAACGGATCGGGTGGTCAGGCTCGCTGACTTGGTTGACACATGCCATCGATATAGATCAATGTATAAATCGATGCTCATGCTGTTGATCACTGGATTGTCTGGTCCAGACTCAATGATTTACAGACTGCCATCATATAGCTGGAATATTGCTGGAATAAAACTAAACTCACTCTCTCACCAAAGGCCTTGTTATTCTCTGTGCAAAGTTTCAATCCTTAAGGGTACCAGGAACGTGTGATCAGTTTTTCAATTTGTTTGTTTGTTAAAACTGCACACTCAGAAATATTCCATCTATATGAGTCTAGCCTGTAAATAATTCAGCATGGATTAGACAATCCTGTGATTGATATTGTGACAGTTATTAGGGTATGAAGGCAACCCAGCCACTCTTCCTGAGCCACTGGTCCTTATTGTTGCTTCTTGTGACCAGCAAAGGAAACCTGTATTTCCCAGAATCAACACAGTCACAGATTTGCCCTGATTCAGTTCAAAGGTTTCATCAGCCTTAATTCTTTGGTTTCTAACTGACCTAATACTCAGTCTTTCTGGTTACCATGACACCCAGCTGGACATTTGGCAATGTTACTGTCATGAATGCCAGTATTATTTAACATAGACAATTTGTTTAAAAAATTACTGCTTAACCATATATATACTGTAAATCAATAAAATAATGCGAGCTACTTATTAATGCGAAAAATGCGACTATATCTGAAGCGCATTAATAAATCTCGCATCATTATATTGTCTCTGGCACTCGATATCGTTATTACTAGTATTTGGGTCACGATAACCCAGTG
The DNA here is from genome assembly GCF_003918875.1 of Haliotis rubra. Lineage (NCBI taxonomy): Eukaryota > Metazoa > Mollusca > Gastropoda > Lepetellida > Haliotidae > Haliotis > Haliotis rubra. Next base: position 45,588 of record NW_025766240.1, read on the forward strand.
AACAAAGACGAACGATTGATTCACAAAAATTGCCACAATTACATCGACATTATATTATATCCACAAGTAAAATACATTCTGGGGAAGAGAGATTGAGCACTAATCATTTAAGTTGTATTACAGTCTTTGAATAAACAGTCTAGTTTACAAGGTTGAACTCACTGGACCACGTCCAGCAGACCTGCCAATTGCCATCCATGTAAGATTACCTCACGATTTCTGCCTACCTATTCAATTGCTCTCTGCATCCAGCGAGCATGAACAGGTTTCATGACGCTAATCCTCAAATCAACACGTTTGTCATCGTCTTTTGTCTTGAGATTACAAACTGAGATCATCCTGTCTACTGTCAATTACTAATACTAACAGTTGAAAGGAAAGCCGTCTTTGATCCAAACGCCCATGTGTTCGGGGAATTAAGATGTTTACACTAGAGTCGGATTGAATACTAGTATAGTATTTCCCAAAGTTGTGAGTGTAGTCATTAGTGAGTATAGTCATTCTGGTCAACCATTTCCTGATTTGCCTCCTCGCATTAATAAATGAACGCATTTTCGTTTTGAGGTTTGCACTCGCATTATTTAATACACGCATTAGTTTGTTGATTTACAGTATATCAGAATCAAGATATGGTTATGGACAGTATTCTTGACAAGAAATGCTTTGGCATGTTTTGAAGCTGTGAAGTCATGCCTAACTATTTTCAGAATGCATTAGCTCTGCCAAATGTCACTCTACTGGGATTTTATCAAAGAATGGCACTGATTGTATTTGTGTGATTCTTTCCTACGAATATTACACAATATTGGCTTTTACAGTTGTGATTAAGATGTACATGTGTCCACCACTGTTAGATTCACTCCCACACAGAAAATCTTAGAAGAAGAGTTTCATTGTTATAAGGCAGCTTACAAACATATAGCCGTAATGCCGATAATATACTCAGCAGCAAAAAAACGTTGGTAAGAATTCAAAATTAGATAGGCACTGTAATCAAATCATTACAAAAATGGACATAATAAGCAGATCACAAACATTTTTTGTGTACAATATCTTGACACATCAGTGAATAACTCAGCACAATTCCAAGACATTACGTGAACGTGTGCAGTCCATTCAGACCCTTGACTTCAGTATCTAGTGTGACCACCACGAGCAGCAATAACTGCAGCACAGCGTCTATGCATAGATTGCACCAATCGATTGATGAAGGCCATTGGCATCTGCAGCTGGAACCACACTCTGAGAAAGGCCTGGCGCAATAAATCGGCTGTGTTCGGCCTTGGTATGACATTATTCAGTCTCCTCTGAAATTTCATCCCAAAGATGTTCAATTGGGTTTAAATCAGGACTACGGGCTGGCCACTGCATAATGTTGACGCTGTTCTGCTGTAGGAAGTCCTGTGTAGCTCTGGCAGTATGGGCCCGGGTGTTATCATGCTGGAAAATGTTGTTCCGGTATGACGTGGGGTCTGAGAGCTTGGTCGATGTAGCACACTGCTGTGATGCCGCCTCCTCTCCCTGGACCAAGGTTCTGGAACACCACAGGACCCACTCTCTGGTGCAGGCCTATTCTACCCCATGCCATGATGCTTGCATAACAGATTGGTCTTAGTAACGCTGGCAACATCGTCGCCATATTCTTGTTCTGCCATCTGCAGTTGATACGCAGTACCGACTCTCATCTGTGAACAGAACAGTTCTCCATTGCCTGTATCGCCAGTTTTGGTGTTGTAAGGCAAACTGTAGACTTGCGCCGATGACGCAGGGGTGAGGATAGGTCCACGGTAAGGTCTGTGGCAATGGAGGTTCCCACTGTTAAGACGCCGGCGCACTGTATCAATACTGATTGGTCTTCAGTGTGTTCCCACTGTCTGGCATGCTGCTCGGATGCCTGCATGAAGGGATTCTGTACATGCTGTCGCATAACATGGCGGTCTTGTCGCCTTGTGGTCACCCTTGGTCTGCCAGTGCACGGGGCCATTGTTTGTGGTGTTGGTAGCCCGGAAATTTTGCTGCAGCCTGTAGATGGTCCAAACGTTGACCTGGATGTGATTGGCAACGGCTTGTGCAGTGTGGCCTGCTTCAAGTCTTCCTAGCGCCTGGTTCCTCTGGAGCTGTCGTGGGTCGTGGCATCCCGCTGACGTTGTGAGGTGAATGTTTCAACCAGGTTTGGGGTGCATTTTATAGGCTGGTCCATGTGAACAGCAAGTGCAGCATGAGTTGCATGAAAACATAGAGAACACCGTACCATCTCCGAGATCAGGTTGTGTTTTGAGACCATTTCCTGGGTTCCATTCTGAGTTTGGGAAGGAATGTTCGCTCAGGTAAAGTTGGAGATGTTGTCAGAAATATACAATCAAAACATTAAATGAGTTATCCGTTTCTCATGAAGGAAAATTCCAACCTGAGGTATCTTTTGCTGCTTAGTGTATATATCATTTAATATTATTGTGTATAAAGAATGTATCAATTACCATTTCTCATACTGTCAGACAGTTGTCAACTAATTAGATTTAATTGGTTTGTTGTTTAACGTCACACTCAGCAATATTCAATTTATATGGCGGCAGTCTGTTAATAATCATTTCTGGACCAAATAATCCAGTTATCAACAGCATGGGCATTGGGATGACATGTGCCAACCAAGTCAGAGAACCTGACCACCTGATCCCGTTAGTTGCCTCTTACAACAAGCATGGGTTACTGAAACAACATTCAAACCCTGATCTTCACGGTGTCAGTTAATTAGAGCAAGGATTAGAGTTACTATTTAAATATTCTGTTAATCTACTACTGGAGACTGTCTTTGATATTGTTCCTGAAGGTTTTATTACAGTATTGAATGCGCTAAACAAAAATATTGATACTTGAACAAAATTTAGGCTGATAAACCAACATGAATAATTTCTTTTGAGTATCTGAGTTAATGCATACATAAAAAATGATAATAGATATTTACAAAGTGCCTGTTTCCATGCACTTGTGTATGTTCAAAGCGCTTAACTCATTATTACCCTGGATAACCCAAACTGCATGTGAGGTGCTAGAATGTTAACAGTCATATGACTTATCTCACCGGATACCCATTCACTGCTGGGTGAACAGAGGCAATTTATGAATAAACTCACTTGCCTAAGGTGAGACAACTTGTATCATTGTGCTTTGTTGTGGGAGACCGCCTTAGGCTGTTGACAGGGTCGGACGCAGCTTGTCAGCCGGCTCCGCTGTAAGGGCCTGTGTTGGGTCTAGAATTTCATATTCATTCAGTACGTTTGGCATATATATTTGTGTATTATCATTAAGGTAAGTGATTGTAGGCTATCGAGGGTCAAATATTGGCTTATTTTGCCATATTTGTGTGTTTTGTTGGCTCAAGGTGACTTACCGCACCACGCGGCTCCTCGGTTTTCAGCAAGATTGTGTCTGCATGAAATTTTTCATTTCGACTTGGTCTTAGGACTATTTGGGTATGGAGAGCTTACACTGATGGGGATGGGGATGATAATATTCACGCTTACCTCATTTGAGGAAACCTCGACAGATGCTGAATTTGCAGAGAAATACGCGGTCAATGATTTCCAAACGCTTGAAACGAAAACATGAGGATGACCGAGTTGTAAGTGATCTGACATCGTCATTACCTATCAAATTTGTTGTCATTCTTACTTCTGTTGACCCAAGATTACGCTTTGACAAACTTGAGTCCAATTGCTTTGGCTCGGGATATTCATAAAACATTGGCTGATGTGGGTATATGAAAAACTGGAAAAGGAGATTTAGTGATACACTGCAGGTCTGCTGAGCAACTTAACCTTGCACTGAATGTAGCGTGTCTGTGACGTTATGGTCAAGAGTTCTGTCCCTAAGAGTCTTAGTGAATCTAAGGGAGTTATTTACAATGTTGACACAGATGTAAATGAGGATGAGATAGTTGAGCAATTGAGAAGTCAAAAGGTTAAAAGTGCCCAAAGACTTTTAGGTGGAAAAGAAAAGGAACTTACTACTTCCATTCTTCTTACTTTCTCAACCCCACATTTGCCTGAGCGTGTTAGGATGTATTATCAGTCCTTTCGAAAGTCGCCTGTATATCCCACCAGCTATTAGATGCTACAATTGCCAGAAATATGGCCATGTTTCAACACGATGTAAAAAGTAAAAAAGCCTGTATGTCCCAGGTGCAGTGGTGAGCACAAAGTAGAAAATTGTTCGAGGAAACAGTATCGAGAAGTGTTGCAATTGTGGTGGTAGCCACAGTGCTGCCTACAAGGGATGTGAGAAATACAAAGGAGGCAGTATCTGTGCAAAGGGTAGTAGAGAGAGTAAACTGTCTTATGCTGAAGCAACTCGTATAGTCAAGTCCACTCAGCTCCATCTTATGCAGCTACTGTAACCGCCGCTCAGAAATCACGATCAGTGTTGGTACAAGCCTCACAAACAACAGTTGGAACCGTCCTGTTCCTCTTACAGCTACATCTGGGTCTAACCCTACCTGTATTTGTAAATGTCAGTCACGAGAGTCAAATTTAAGCCAGAGTGTATCAAATCCATCTGTTACAGCTCAAGTCAGCTCTCCACAGGTAGCCAATCCATTTCTTAGTACTTCTCCTCAAACCTTTTTAACGTTCTTGTTTGAGGTGATTTCAGGATGCTTTAATGCAACAACCAAAGAGGAACAGATTAATCGTCTTGTGTCGGCGTGGCAAAAATACATCTTCACATCGATGTTCCTAGTGATCTGTTGACTGAGGTACATGTGGAGATGAATGATGGATAAAGCATTAGTATTCTTGACCATAATGCAATGGAATGCACAAAGTCTCGTTGCACATGGGGATAATTTAAAAGCATTTTCTATCAAATAGGTCACCACTGCCAGATGTTATTTGTGTACAGGAAACTTTCTTTTGGCCAGAGAGCCATTTTAGAATTAATGGCTATTTTGGTCTCACGATCAGGACAGACTAACCAGCAATCCGAATACTCGTAAAAATCCTCGGAGAGGTGGTTGGCGCTTATATTTATTAAGACTGATTTGTCGTATCAGGTTCAAGAATTACCAAATACAGTGTATGAGGCTAGCATGTATAGAAACTTCATTATGAGGAAGATAAAGTCATTACTATTGTTAATATTTATAATACAGGTAAATCAAACGTAGATGAATATCTGAAATTAATTGATCCCAATGGAGGCCCATATTTTATATGTGGGGACTTCAACAACCATAATATGTTTTGGGAAGCAACAAGGCGGATTATAATGGGCCGGATTGTTGAACAATTTTAGATGAAGCAGATCTTGTCCTTTTAAGCGATGGTAAAATGACCATGGATCTTGGCAAATGGATTTTTCTCCTTTAGATCTATCAATGATATCATCACACATAGCCAGTAAGTGTAACTGGGATGTATTTCAAGGAAGATGCATTAGGTAGTGACCACTTTCCTGTTTTTACTGTAATTCAGGGTTGACCATATCGTGATTCTTTGATAAAGTCCCTCGGTGGAAATTCAAGAAGGCTAATTGGGCACTTTTTCTAGTCTGTGTACTGAACATATCATTACCCGATCTTATAAATGGTGATGTTAATATGTCTAATGAAAATATCACAACACAATTAATAAAATTGCAGAAGAGTCCATTGGAAAATCATCTGTTAAGAAAGCTGGCATTCCGCCAAAGTCCTGGTGGAATGACAGCTGTGAAAAAGCCAATATCGCAAGGAAAAAAAGCATATAATAAGGTTAAGCCACTCGTCATTGCCATGTGATTTGGCTGATTTTAAGAAACGAAAGCGAGCTCAACGTTCCAGCGTAATGCAAGTACAAAGCGGTTGAGCTGGAGGGAATATATTTCTAATATTAATAGATTTACATCATTAACTAGTATCTGGTCCAAGGTGAAAACGATCGGTGGAAATAATATTCGTTCACCTATACGGTAATGGGAGAAGCTGGAGAACTTCATTATCAAAAAGTCAGAAAGTAAATGCTCTTGTTAAGCAATTTAAATCTGTTAGCAGTTCTGAAAATTATTGTCATGAATTCAGAGAATATAAACAAGTTTTGAAACAAATTTTATTCCTGAAATGTCTTCTGCCATGTTGGAAAGTGGCTTGGAAATCAATACAGCTATCACTCATGATGAACTTAAGGCAGCCATATCAAGAACACATAATTCGGCACCAGGCGCGGATGAGTTGTGTTATGAAATGTTTAAGCATATGCCAGATTCTTCTCTAGCTGTTATTAGGGAACTATTGAACTTAAGTTGGTGTTCTGGATCCTTGCCTACTGACATGGAGACATGCAATAATAGTTCCAGTGCCCAAACCAGGAAAAGATCCATCGCTTCCTGCATCATATAGACCGATTGCTCTCACTTCTAATTTATGTAAAATCATGGAGAGAATAGTTACTACCGCCTGAACTATTATCTTGAACTTAAATGAGCTTCTTACTCACATCCAGTCAGGATTCAGAAAGGGGTGTTCATGTATAGATCAGCATGTTAGGTCTGGAAACTGAAGCACAGAAAGCTTTATGCAACCAGGAATACATGTTGTGTGTATTCCTTGATATCGAAAAAGGCTTATGACATGATTTGGAGAAATGGTTTTGCTTTTTAAATTGTGGGAAACTTGGAATTAGAGGCAACATGCTCAAGTGGATATGGTCATTTTTGTCCGAAAGAACCATTCAAGTTAAGCATATGTCAAGAACTGTCGCGGGCGTGCATATGACTGAAAATGGTACCCACACAAGGAAGTGTAATAAGTCCAGTTTTATTTAATATTATGATCAATGACATTTTCGAGGGACCTGCCTCTAAACATAAATGCAGCACAGTTTGCTGATAGCGGATCGCTTTGAGGCGGCTTTGGTAATTTTCAGTTTGTCATAGAATCTATACAAAACTGCTTAAGTAAAGTCAGTACATGGTGTTCAAAATGGGGTTTAAGATTTCAAAATCAAAATCAGTGGCAATGATGATCACAAGGCGTAAAGATCCCTCATGATATCAGTTTATCTCTTGGACATCATAAACTGGAAATGGTGTCAGTGTTCAAATTCTTGGTGTGTATTTTTGATCAAAGATTAACATGGTCTCATCACATCACATATTTGTATAACACATGTAACAAGATCATCAATCTATTAAAGTGTATTTCAAAAACAAAGTAGGGAGCTGATAAGTCAACTATGTTATTGCTGTACAAGGCCCTTATCTTGTCCAGACTTGACTATGGTTGTCAGGTGTATATGTCGTGACTAAATGTCATCTTAATAAGCTTGATAGAATTCAGTCTAAAGCTTTGAGAATATACACTGGTGCATATTGTACTACTCCAACCTCAGCTCTTCAAGTTGAGTGTTCCAGAAATGCCCCCTTCACCTTCGAAGACAACAGGTATCTTTGAAATATTTCTTGAAAATGAAAACCAAGAACAAACACCCACGCAGTCACTGAGATTGTTAATGACTGTGTGGAATATGTCATGTGTGACTGGACTCATGGCAAATTACCCTTTGGCTTGAATATTCAGAGATTAGCTGATCAACATGGTATCTACAACTGTAACCCAGTTGATCCTTCTGCTCCGCCTGTCACACCTCCGTGGGTTCTGCTGAAGCCTGGATTGAATTCGAACTCAATTTAATCGTGAATAAGAGAATGGACCAAAACATAATAAAAGTGGATAACTCAAGACTTTCTGTCTGAAAATTATTCTAATTTCACACATATATACACTGATGCATCGAAAGAACCATCCAATAATCGTACTGCTGGGGCTTTTGATACCCAATTTGCTCGATCGCTAAGGTGTTCAGATTCTGATTATCTTTCTGTTTTGCAGCTGAACTTTTGTCCATTTGCAAGCATTGAGATGGGTAGATGAACATGACCATGAAGCAATTATCTTTACAGATTCTATGGCAGCAATCAAAGCTATAGAAGCTGGTGCAAAATGGATCTAAAGATGACATTGTGCATGAGATATTAAAGTTGGATACATCGTTAAACTTGAAGTATATTGCATGCACTGAGCATTGTGTGGGTCCCAGCACATGTTGGAATACATGGGAATGAGATTGCAAGATAATTTGGCCAAATCCGGTTACAGTTTCCTGAAGTTGATTTATTTAAATTTCAACCAATCCCCTAAAGATTATGAAAATGTTTTATCGAAATCTGTTACAAGGAGTTGGCAATAGTTGTGGGATACAGGTACTGCAGGCCGAATATATGTATTGAACTTGACCATCACTAAATCTGGTCATAAAATTCTGCCGATCAGTAAAAGGCATTGATGAGGTTATTCTTTCACGCCTAAGACTTGGACACTATTGAGGCTGAAATGCCTACAGGAGCATTATGAAGATAAGACTGTCTCTTCTAAATGTGGCCATTGCAATTTGGAGATCTACTTCGAAAACATCGAACATTATCTAATTACATGCCCTGGGTATAACAACATAAGACAAAATCCTCAGAAGTGCTGTAATTTGAGGGTTGATGATGTATTCTCATTAGAAACAGTTTTGGGCCCCAATATCATGCATGGGTCTGTGCATTACCTTGAGGCAGTTTTAGATTTTGTCTCGATCATCTGGAAAAATATGATGCAATCTAGACAGGCTCTCTAATGGCTTGTGACAGATTCTAGTTCTTTGGTTTTAAATCACTTTAACACTCTCAATATCTGAACCTACTGCTTTTTATTGAATGAGTATTTCATGTTTCAGAAATGGAAGTGATTACTTAAGGTTTTTAATCTGTGGAACACTAAGCAGAGGTTCATTCCATATATGTATACATCTATCCAAATTAATAGTGTTGTTCTTTTTATCTTAGCTAAACGATTCCTTTTTGGCGATGAAATTACATATGATTGCTTATTAAATCAAGTCCAATAGTATTTAATGCAAATAGGCCTCCCATTGGCCCACGTCGCCCTAAAATCCATAAAACCAACCAACCAACTTTGTTGTGGGGCAACCCATATGATTCGGTAGAATAGGTCATCAGCAAACTCCATGCTTCATACAAAAGCATAATTTCATGCTTGTCGTGAAGAGGCTTAATTAACGGATCGGGAGGGATTGGTCTGATATTCGCTGACTTGGCTGGCAAACGTTATCGGTTCTCAATTGCACAGATCGATGCTCATGTTGTTGATCACTGGATTGTTCAATATCCAGACTCCATTATTTACAGACGCCCGCCATATAGCTGGAATATTGCTGAGTCGCGGCGACACTAAAATCCCACTCCTCACTCACTTTCGTTGTCAAGCAGGAATGAAGTCTTAGGAACTCTCAGCAGTCAAAGCTGCCAAACACAGTAACTCCATCCAAGCATTGTCTAATGCACCTCAAGTTTAATACGAATTGGCGTGACCTGGGCTCAATGCACAGGACCATGCACCACCACATGTATTTTGACAATAGCCCAATTTCACCCC